>NW_027667470.1:757500-760000 GCF_963924665.1 Micromys minutus | reverse complement strand
GGGTTAGTGTTTGGGTTATGATTAGTGTTAGGATTAGGATTAGGGTTAGGGTCAGGTTTATGTTTAGGGTTAGGGTTAGGGTTAGGGTTAGATTTAGGGTTAGGTTTAGGTTTATTGTTAGATTTAGGGTTTAGGGTTTAAGGTTTATGGTTTAGGATTGTTTAAGTTTAAGGGTGGATTAGGTTTAGGGTTTAGAGTTTAGTATTATGGTTATGGTTAGGGTTAGGGTTAGGGTTAGAGTTAGGGTTAGGGTTAGGGTTAGTGTTAGGGTTAAGGTTAGGGTTAGTGTTAGGGTTAGGGCTATGGTTAGTGTTAGCATTAGGGTTAGGGTTAGGGTCAGGGTTAGGTTTAGCGTTAGGGATAGGGTTAGGGTTAGATTTAGGGTTAGGTTTAGGTTTATTGTTAGATTTAGGGTTTAGGGTTTAAGGTTTATGGTTTAGGATTGTCTAAGGTTTAGGGTGGATTAGGTTTAGGGTTTAGAGTTTAGTGTTATGGTTACGGTTAGGGTTAGGGTTAGGGATGGGGTTAGGTTTAGGGTTAGGGTTATGGTAAGGGTTAGGTTTAGGGTTAGGGTTAGGGTTAGGGTAAAAGTTAGGGGGTTAGTGTTAGGGTTTGTGTTAGGGTTAGGGTTAGGGTTAGGGTTAGGTTAGGGTTAGGGTTAGGGGTTAGGGTTAGTGTTATTGTTAGGGTTATTATTAGGGGGTTAGGTTTAAGTTTAGGATTAGTGTTAGGGTTAGAATTAGACATAGGGTTAGTGTTAGGGTTAGGGTCAGGGTTAGGTTTAGGGTTTGGGTTAGGGTTAGGGTTAGGGTTAGGGTCAGGGAGGGTTTAGGGTTAGGGTTAGATTTAGGGTTAGGTTTAGGTTTATTGTTAGATTTAGAATTTAGGGTCTAAAGTTTATACTTTAGGATTGTTTAAGGTTTAGGGTGGATTAGGTTTAGGGTTTAGAGTTTAGTGTTATGGTTACGGTTAGGGTTAGGGTTAGGGTTAGGGTTAGGATTAGGGTTAAGGTTAGGGTTAGGATTAGGTTTAGGGTTAGGGTTAGGGTTAGGGTTAGGGTTAGGGTTAGGGTTAGGGTTAGGGTTAGGATTAGGGTTAGGGTTAGGGTTAGGGTAAGGGTTAGGGGTTAGGGTTAGGGTAATGGTTATTGTTAGGTTTAGGGTTTAGGGTTTAGTGTTTAGGGTTTAAGGTTTAGGGTTTAGGATTGTTTAAGATTTAGGGTGGGTTAGGTTAAGGGTTTAGGGTTTAGAGTTTAGGATTGTTTAAGGTTTAGGGTTGTTTAGGGTATAGTGTTTAGGGTTAAAAGTTTAGGGTTGTTTAGGGTTTAGTGTTTAGGGTTTAGGGTTGTTTAAGGTTTAGTGTTTAAGGTTTAGGTTTTAGGGTTGTTTTGGGTTTAGTGTTTAGTGTTGTTAAGGGTATAGTGTTAATGGTTTAGGGTTTAGGGTTATTTAGGGTTTAGTGTTTAAGGTTTAGGGTATAGTGTTTTTTAGGGTTTAGTGTTTAGGGTTGTTTATGGTTTAGTGATTAGGGTTGTTTAGGGTTGTTTAGAGGTTAGTGTTTAGTGTTATTCAGGGTTTATGATTTAGGGTTGTTCAGGGTTTAGGATTTATGGTTGTTCAGGGTTTAGGATTTAGGGATTAAGGTTAAGGGGTTAGGGTTAGGGTTAGGGTTAGGGTTAGCATTAGGGTTAGAGTTAGGGTTAGAGTTAGGGTTATGGGGTTATATTAGGCTTAAGGTTAGGGTTAGGGTTATGGGGTTAAGGTTAGGGTTGGGGTTAGGATTAGGTTTAGGTTTAGGGTTAGGGTTAGGGTTATGGTTATTCTTAGATTTATGGTTTAAAATTTAGGGTTTATGGTTTAAGGTTTAGGGTTTAGGATTGTTTAAGTTTTAGGGTGGTTTAGGTTTAGGGTTTAGGGTTTAGCGTTTAAGATTGTTTAATGTTTAGGGTTGTTTAGGTTTTAGCGTTTAGAGTTGTTTAGGGTTTTTTAGGGTTGTTTATAATTTAGTGTTTAGGGTTGTTCAGGATTTATGATTTAGGATATTTTAAGGTATAGGGTTTAAGGTTGTATAGTGTTTTAGGGTTTAGGGTATAATGTTTAGGGTTAAGGGTTTAGGGCTCTTTAGGGTATAGTGTTAATGGTTTTAGGGTTTAGGCTTGTTTAGGGTTTAGTGTTTATGGTTTAGGGTTTAGGGTTTTTTAGCGTTTAGTGTTTATAGTTTAGGGTTTAGGGTGCTTATGGAATTAGTGTTTAGGGTTTTTCGGGGTTTAGGGTTTAGGATTTAGGGTGTTAGGGTTAGTATTAGGGTTAGGTTTAGGGTTAAGGTGAGGGTTAGGGTGAGGGTTAAGGTTAGGTTTAGGGTTAAGTTTAGTGTTAGTGTTAGGGTAAGGGTTAGGGTTAGGGATAGGGTTAGGGTTAGGTTAGGGTTAGGGTTAGGGTTAGGGTTAGGGTTAGGCTTAGGGTTAGGGGTTAGGGTTAGGGTTAGTGTTAGGGGTTAGGGG
>NW_027667470.1:735000-740000 GCF_963924665.1 Micromys minutus | reverse complement strand
TTAGGGTTATGGTTATTGTTAGGTTTAGGGTTTAGGGTTTAGTGTTTATGGTTTAAGGTTTAGGGTTTAGGATTTTTTAAGATTTAGGGTGGTTTAGGTTAAGGGTTTAGGGTTTAGAGTTTAGGATTGTTTAAGGTTTAGGGTTGTTTAGGGTATAGTGTTTAGAATTAAAAGTTTAGGGTTGTTTAGGGTTTAGTGTTCAGGGTTTAGGGTTGTTTAAGGTTTAGTGTTTAAGTTTTAGGTTTTAGGGTTGTTTTGGGTTTAGTGTTTAGTGTTGTTTAGGGTATAGTGTTAATGGTTTAGGGTTTAGGGTTATTTAGGGTTTAGTGTTTAAGGTTTAGGGTATAGGGTTGTTTAGGGTTTAGTGTTTAGGGTTGTTTATGGTTTAGTGATTAGGGTTTTTTAGGGTTGTTTAGAGGTTAGTGTTTAGGGTTATTCAGGGTTTATGATTTAGGGTTTTTCAGGATTTAGGATTTATGGTTGTTCAGGGTTTAGGATTTAGGGATTAAGGTTAAGGGGTTAGGGTTGGGTTAGGATTAGGGTTAAGGTTAGGGTTAGCATTAGGGTTAGAGTTAGGGTTAGAGTTAGGGTTATGGGGTTATGTTAGGCTTAAGGTTAGGGTTAGGGTTATGGGGTTAAGGTTATGGTTGGGGTTAGGGTTAGGTTTAGGTTTAGGGTTAGGGTTAGGGTTATGGTTATTCTTAGATTTATGGTTTAAAATTTAGGGCTTATGGTTTAAGGTTTAGGGTGTAGGATTGTTTAAGTTTTAGGGTGGTTTAGGTTTAGAGTATAGAATTTAGCGTTTAAGATTGTTTAATGGTTAGGGTTGTTTAGGTTTTAGCGTTTAGAGTTGTTTAGGGTTTTTTAGGGTTGTTTATAATTTAGTGTTTAGGGTTGTTCAGGATTTATGATTTAGGATATTTTAAGGTTTAGGGTTTAAGGTTGTATAGTGTTTTAGTGTTTAGGGTATAATGTTTAGGGTTAAGGGTTTAGGGTTGTTTAGGGTATAGTGTTAATGGTTTTAGGTTTTAGGCTTGTTTAGGGTTTAGTGTTTAGGGTTTAGGGTTTAGGGTTTTTTAGCGTTTAGTGTTTATAGTTTAGGGTTTAGGGTGCTTTAAATTAGTGTTTAGGGTCTTTCGGGGTTTAGGGTTTAGGATTTAAGGTGTTAGGGTTAGTGTTAGGGTTAGGTTTAGGGTTAAGGTGAGGGTTAGGGTGAGGGTTAAGGTTAGGGTTAGGGTTAAGGTTAGTGTTAGTGTTAGGGTTAGGGTTAGGGTTAGGGATAGGGTTAGGGTTAGGGTTAGTGTTAGGGTTAGGGTTAGGCTTAGGGTTAGGGTTAGGGGTTAGGTTTAGGGTTAGTGTTAGGGGTTAGGGGTTAGTGTTAGGGTTAGGGTTAGGGTTAGGGTTAGGGTTAGGTTTAGTGTTAGGGTTATTATTAGGGGGTTAGGTTTTAGTTAAGGATTAGTGTTAGGGTTAGAATTAGAAATAGGGTTAGTGTTAGGATTAGGGTCAGCGTTAGGTTTAGGGATAGGGTTAGGGTTAGGGTTAAGGGTAGGGTTAGGGTTAGGGTTAGATTTAAAGTTTAGGGTTTAGTGTTAGGATTAGGGATAGTGTGAGGTTTAGTGTTAGGGTTAGGTTTAGGGTTAGGGTTAGGGTTAGTGTTTGGGTTATGGTTAGTGTTAGGATTAGGGTTAGGGTTAGGGTCAGGGTTAGGTTTAGGTTTAGGGTTAGGGATAGGGTTAGATTAAGGGTTAGGTTTAGGTTTATTTTTAGATTTAGGGTTTAGGGTTTAAGGTTTATGGTTTAGGATTGTTTAAGGTTTAGGGTGGATTAGGTTTAGGGTTTAGAGTTTAGTATTATGGTTAGGGTTAGGGTTAGGGTTAGGGTTAGGGTTAGGGTTAGGGTTAGGGTTAAAGTTAGTGTTAGGGTTAGGGTTAGGGTTATGGTTAGTGTTAGGATTAGGATTAGGGTTAGGGTCAGGGTTAGGTTTAGGGTTAGGGTTAAGGTTAGGGTTAGATTTAGGGTCAGGTTTAGGTTTATTGTTAGATTTAGGGTATAGTATTATGGTTACGGTTAGTGTTAGGGTTAGGGTTAGGGTTAGGGTTAGGGTTAGGGTTAGGGTAATGGTCAGGGTTAGGGTTAGGGTTAGGGTAAGGGTTAGGGGTTAGTGTTAGGGTTAGGGTTAGGGTTAGGGTTAGGGTTAGGTTAGGGTTAGGGTTAGGGTTAGGGTTAGGGGTTAGGGTTAGTGTTAGGGTAAGGGTTAGGTTAGGGTTAGGGTTAGGATTAGGGTTAGGGTTAGGGTTAGGGGTTAGGGTTAGTGTAATGGTTAGGGTTATTATTAGGGGGTTAGGTTTAACTTTAGAATTAGTGTTAGGGTTAGAATTAGAAATAGGGTTAGTGTTAGGATTAGGGTCAGAGTTAGGTTTAGGGTTAGGGTTAGGGTTAGGGTTAGGGTTAGGGTCAGGGAGGGTTTAGGGTTATGGTTAAGGTTAGGGTTAGAATTAGATTTAGGCTTATGTTTAGGTTTATTGTTAGATTTAGGATTTAGGGTCTAAGGTTTATGGTTTAGGATTGTTTAAGGTTTAGGGTGGATTAGGTTTAGGGTTTAGAGTTTAGTGTTATGGTTACGGTTAGGGTTAGGGTTAGGGTTAGGTTTAGGATTAGGGTTAAGGTTAGGGTTAGGATTAGGTTTAGGGTTAGGGTTAGGGTTAGGGTTAGGGTTAGGGTTAGGGTTAGGGTTAGGGTTAGGATTAGGGTTAGGGTTAGGGTTAGGTTAAGGGTTAGGGGTTAAGGTTAGGGTTATGGTTATTGTTAGGTTTAGGGTTTAGTGTTTAGTGTTTAGGGTTTAAGGTTTAGGGTTTAGGATTGTTTAAGATTTAGGGTGGTTTAGGTTAAGGGTTTAGGGTTTAGACTTTAGGATTGTTTAAGGTCTAGGGTTGTTTAGGGTATAGTGTTTAGGGTTAAAAGTTTAGGGTTGTTTAGGGTTTATTGTTTAGGGTTTAGGGTTGTTTAAGTTTTAGTGTTTAAGGTTTAGGTTTTAGGGTCGTTTTGGGTTTAGTGTTTAGTGTATTTTAGGGTATAGTGTTAATGGTTTAGGGTTTAGGGTTATTTAGGGTTTATTGTTTAAGGTTTAGGGTATAGGGTTGTTTAGGGTTTAGTGTTTAGGGTTGTTTATGGTTTAGTGATTAGGGTTTTTTAGGGTTGTTTAGAGGTTAGTGTTTAGGGTTATTCAGGGTTTATGATTTAGGGTTGTTCAGGGTTTAGGATTTATGGTTGTTCAGGGTTCAGGATTTAGGGATTAAGGTTAAGGGGTTAGGGTTAGGCTTAGGGTTAGGGTTAGGGTTAGGGTTAGGGTTAGGGTTAGGTTAGTGTTAGGATTAGGGTTAGGGTTAGGGTCAGGGAGGGTTTAGGGTTAGGGTTAGGGTTAGGGTTAGATTTAGGGTCAGGTTTAGGTTTATTGTTAGATTTAGTGTTTAGGGTTTAAGGTTTATGGTTTAGGATTGTTTAAGGTTTAGGGTGGATTAGGTTTAGGGTTTAGAGTTTAGTGTTATGGTTACGGTTAGTGTTAGGGTTAGGGTTAGGGTTAGGGTTAGGGTTAGGGTTAGGGTCAGGGAGGGTTTAGGGTTAGGGTTAGGGTTAGGGTTAGATTTAGGGTTAGGTTTAGGTTTATTGTTAGATTTAGGATTTAGGGTCTAAGGTTTTTGGTTTAGGATAGTTTAAGGTTTAGGGTGGATTAGGTTTAGGGTTTAGAGTTTAGTGTTATGGTTATGGTTATGGTTAGGGTTAGGGTTAGGATTAGGGTTAAGGTTAGGGTTAGGATTAGGTTTAGGGTGAGGGTTAGGTTTAGGGTTAGGGTTAGGGTTAGGGTTAGGGTTAGGGTTAGGTTTAGGATTAGGGTTAGGGTTAGGGTTAGGGTAAGGGTTAGGGGTTAGGGTTAGGGTTATGGTTATTGTTAGGTTTAGGGTTTAGGGTTTAGTGTTTAGGGTTTAAGGTTCAGGGTTTAGGATTGTTTAAGATTTTGTGTGGTTTAGGTTAAGGGTTTAGGGTTTAGAGTTTAAGATTGTTTAAGGTTAGGGTTGTTTAGGGTATAGTGTTTAGGGTTAAAAGTTTAGGGTTGTTTAGGGTTTAGTGTTTAGGGTTTAGGGTTGTTTAAGGTTTAGTGTTTAAGGTTTAGGTTTTAGGGTTGTTTTGGGTTTAGTGTTTAGTGTTGTTTAGGGTATAGTGTTAATGGTTTAGGGTTTAGGGTTATTTAGGGTTTAGTGTTTAAGGTTTAGGGTATAGGGTTGTTTAGGGTTTAGTGTTTAGGGTTGTTTATGGTTTAGTGATTAGGGTTGTTTAGGGTTGTTTATAGGTTAGTGTTTAGGGTTATTCAGGGTTTATGATTTAGGGTTTTTCAGGGTTTAGGATTTATGGTTGTTCAGGGTTTAGGATTTAGGGATTAAGGTTAAGAGGTTAGGGTTAGGGTTAGGGTTATGGTTAGGGTTAGGGTTAGCATTAGGGTTAGAGTTAGGGTTAGAGTTAGGGTTATGGGGTTATGTTAGGCTTAAGGTTAGGGTTAGGGTTATGGGGTTAAGGTTATGGTTGGGGTTAGGGTTAGGTTTAGGTTTAGGGTTAGGGTTAGGGTTATGGTTATTCTTAGATTTATGGTTTAAAATTTAGGGCTTATGGTTTAAGGTTTAGGGTTTAGGATTGTTTAAGTTTTAGGGTGGTTTAAGTTTAGGGTATAGAATTTAGCGTTTAAGATTGTTTAATGGTTAGGGTTGTTTAGGTTTTAGCGTTTAGAGTTGTTTAGGGTTTTTTAGGGTTGTTTATAATTTAGTGTTTAGGGTTCTTCAGGGTTTATGATTTAGGATATTTTAAGGTTTAGGTTTTAAGGTTGTATAGTGTTTTAGGGTTTAGGGTATAATGTTTAGGGTTAAGGGTTTAGGGTTGTTTAGGGTATAGTGTTAATGGTTTTAGGGTTTAGGCTTGTTAAGGGTTTAGTGTTTAGGGTTTAGGGTTTA
>NW_027667470.1:722500-725000 GCF_963924665.1 Micromys minutus | reverse complement strand
AGGGTTGTTTAGGGTTTAGTGTTTAGGGTTGTTTATGGTTTTGTGATTAGGGTTGTTTAGGGTTGTTTAGAGGTTAGTGTTTAGGGTTATTCAGGGTTTATGATTTATGGTTGTTCAGGGTTTAGGATTTATGGTTGTTCAGGGTTTAGGATTTAGGGATTAAGGTTAAGAGGTTAGGGTTAGGGTTAGAGTTAGGGTTAGGGTTAGGGTTAGGGTTAGGGTTAGGGTTAATGTTAGGGTTAGGGTTAGGGTTAGGGTTATGGTTAGTGTTAGGATTAGGGTTAGGGTTAGGGTCAGGGTTAGGTTTAGGTTTAGGGTTAGGGTTAGGGTTAGATTTAGGGTCAGGTTTAGGTTTATTGTTAGATTTAGAGTTTAGGGTTTAAGGTTTATGGTTTAGGATTGTTTAAGGTTTAGGGTGGATTAGGTTAACATTTAGAGTTTAGTGTTATCGTTACGGTTAGTGTTAGGGTTAGGGTTAGCGTTAGGGTTAGGGTTAGGGTTAGGGTAATGGTTAGGGTTAGGGTTAGGGTTAGGGTAAGGGTTAGGGGTTAGTGTTAGGGTTAGTGTTAGGGTTAGGGTTAGGTTAGGGTTAGGGTTAGGGTTAGGGTTAGGGGTTAGGGTTAGTATAAGGGTTAGGGTTATTATTAGGGGGTTAGGTTTAAGTTTAGGATTAGTGTTAGGGTTAGAATTAGAAATAGGGTTAGTATTAGGATTAGGGTCAGTGTTAGGTTTAGGGTTAGGGTTAGGGTTAGGGTTAGGGTCAGGGAGGGTTTAGGGTTAGGGTTAGGGTTAGGGTTAGATTTAGGGTTAGGTTTAGGTTTATTGTTAGATTTAGGATTTAGGGTCTAAGATTTATGGTTTAGGATTGTTTAAGGTTTAGGGTGGATTAGGTTTAGGGTTTAGAGTTTAGTGTTATGGTTACGGTTAGGGTTAAGGTTTAGGGTTAGGGTTAGGATTAGGTTTAAGGTTAGGGTTAGGATTAGGTTTAGGGTTAGGGTTAGTGTTAGGGTTAGGGTTACGGTTAGGGTTAGGGTTAGGGTTAGGATTAGGGTTAGGGTTAGGGTTAGGGTAAGGGTTAGGGGTTAGGGTTAGGGTTATGGTTATTGTTAGGTTTAGGGTTTAGGGTTTAGTGTTTAGGGTTTAAGGTTTAGGGTTTAGGATTGTTTAAGATTTAGGGTGGTTTAGGTTAAGGGTTTAGGGTTTAGAGTTTAGGATTGTTTAAGGTTTAGGGTTGTTTAGGATATAGTGTTTAGGGTTAAAAGTTTAAGGTTGTTTAGTGTTTCTTGTTTAGGGTTTAGGGTTGTTTAAGATTTAGTTTTAAGGTTTAGGTTTTAGGGTTGTTTTGGGTTTAGTGTTTAGTGTTGTTTAGGGTATAGTGTTAATGGTTTAGGGTTTTGGGTTATTTAGGGTATAGTGTTTAAGGTTTAGGGTATCGGGTTGTTTAGGGTTTAGTGTTTAGGGTTGTTTATGGTTTAGTGATTAGGGTTGTTTTGGGTTGTTTAGAGGTTAGTGTTTAGGGTTATTCAGGGTTTATGATTTAGGGTTTTTTAGGGTTTAGGATTTATGGTTGTTCAGGGTTTAGTATTTAGGGATTAAGGTTAAGGGTTTAGGGTTAGGGTTAGGGTTAGGGTTAGAGTTAGGGTTATGGGCTTATGTTAGGCTTAAGGTTAGGGTTAGGGTTATGGGGTTAAGGTTAGAGTTGGGGTTAGGGTTAGATTTAGGTTTAGGGTTAGGGTTAGGGTTATGGTTATTCTTAGATTTATGGTTTAAAATTTAGGGCTTATGGTTTAAGCTTTAGGGTTTAGGATTGTTTAAGTTTTAGGGTGGTTTAGGTTTAGGGTATAGAATTTAGCGTTTAAGATTGTTTAATGGTTAGGGTTGTTTAGGTTTTAGCGTTTAGAGTTGTTTAGGGTTTTTTAGGGTTGTTTATGATTTAGTGTTTAGGGTTCTTCAGGATTTATGATTTAGGATATTTTAAGGTTTAGGGTTTAAGGTTGTAGAGTGTTTTAGGGTTTAGGTTATAATGTTTAGGGTTAAGGGTTTAGGGTTGTTTAGGGTATAGTGTTAATGGTTTTAGGGTTTAGGCTTGTTTAGGGTTTAGTGTTTAGGGTTTAGGGTTTAGGGTTTTTTAGCGTTTAGTGTATATAGTTTAGGGTTTAGGGTGCTTTTGGAATTAGTGTTTAGGGTTTTTCGGGGTTTAGGGTTTAGGATTTAGGGTGTTAGGGTTAGTGTTAGGGTTAGGTTTAGGGTTAAGGTGAGGGTTAGGGTGAGGGTTAAGGTTAGGGTTAGGGTTAAGGTTAGTGTTAGTGTTAGGGTAAGGGTTAGGGTTAGGGATAGGGTTAGGGTTAGGGTTAGGGTTAGGGTTAGGGTTAGGGTTAAGGTTAGGGTTAGGGTTAGGGTTAGGGGTTAGGGTTAGGGTTAGTGTTAGGGGTTAGGGGTTAGTGTTAGTGTTAGGGTTAGGGTTAGGGTTAGGGTTAGGTTTAGTGTTAGGGTTATTATT
>NW_027667470.1:700000-715000 GCF_963924665.1 Micromys minutus | reverse complement strand
AGTTAGGATTAGGGTTAGGGTTAGGGTTAGGGTTAGGGTTAGGGTCAGGTTTAGGGTTAGGGTTAGGGTTAGGACTACGTTTAGTGTTAGTGTTAGGTTTAGGGTTAGGATTAGGGTTAGGGTTAGGTTTAGTGTTAGGGTTACGTTTAGGGTTAGGGTTAGGGTTAGGATTAGGGTTAGGGTTATGGTAATTGTTAGGTTTAGGGTTTAAGGTTTAGGGTTTAGGATTGTTTAAGGTTTATCGTAAATTAAATTTAGGGTTTAAAATTTAGTGTTAGGGTTATGGTTAGTGTTAGGGTTAGGGTTCGGGTTAGGTTTAGGGTTCAGGGTTTAGGGTTTAGGATTGTTTAAGGTTTAGGGTAGATTAGGTTTATGATTTAAAGTTTAGTTTTAGGGTTAGGGTTAGGTTTAGGGTTTAGGGTTTAGTGTTAGGATTAGGGTTAGGGTTAAAGTTAGGGTTAGGGTAAGGGTTAGGATTAGGTTTAGAGTTAGGGTTAGGGTTAGGGTCAGGGTTAGTGTTAGGGTTAGGGTTAGGATTAGGGTTAGGGTTAGGGTTAGGGTAAGGGTTAGGGGTTAGGGTTAGGGTTATGGTTATTGTTAGGTTTAGGGTTTAGTGTTTAGTGTTTACGGTTTAAGGTTTAGGGTTTAGGATTGTTTAAGATTTAGGGTGGTTTAGGTTAAGGGTTTAGGGTTTAGAGTTTAGGATTGTTTAAGGTTTAGGGTTGTTTAGGGTATAGTGTTTAGGGTTAAAAGTTTAGGGTTGTTTAGGGTTTAGTGTTTAGGGTTTAGGGTTGTTTAAGGTTTAGTGTTTAAGGTTTAGGTTTTAGGGTTGTTTTGGGTTTAGTGTTTAGTGTTGTTTAGGGTATAGTGTTAATGGTTTAGGGTTTAGGGTTATTTAGGGTTTAGTGTTTAAGGTTTAGGGTATAGGGTTGTTTAGGGTTTAGTGTTTAGGGTTGTTTATGGTTTAGTGATTAGGGTTGTTTAGGGTTGTTTAGAGGTTAGTGTTTAGGATTATTCAGGGTTTATGATTTAGGGTTGTTCAGGGTTTAGGATTTATGGTTGTTAAGGGTTTAGGATTTAGGGATTAAGGTTAAGGGGTTAGGGTTAGGGTTAAGGTTAGGGTTAGGGTTAGGGTTAGGGTTAGGGTTAGGGTTAGGGTTAAGGTTAGGGTTAGGGTTAGGGTTAGGGTTATGGTTAGTGTTAGGTTTAGGGTTAGGGTTAGGGTCAGGGTTAGGTTTAGGATTAGGGATAGGGTTAGGGTTAGATTTAGGGTCAGGTTTACGTTTATTGTTAGATTTAGGGTTTAGGGTTTAAGGTTTATGGTTTAGGATTGTTTAAGGTTTAGGGTGGATTAGGTTAAGGGTTTAGAGTTTAGTGTTATGGTTACGGTTAGTGTTAGGGTTAGGGTTAGGGTTAGGGTTAGGGTTAGGGTAATGGTTAGGGTTGGTTAGGGTTAGGGTAAGGGTTAGGGGTTAGTGTTAGGGTTAGGGTTAGAGTTAGGGTTAGGGTTAAGGTTAGGGGTTAGGGTTAGTGTTAGGGTTAGGGTTATTATTAGGGGGTTAGGTTTAAGTTTAGGATTAGTGTTAGGGTTAGAATTAGAGATAGGGTTATTGTTAGGATTAGGGTCAGGGTTAGTTTTAGGGTTAGGGTTAGGGTTAGGGTTAGGGTTAGGGTCAGGGAGGGTTTAAGGTTAGGGTTAGGGTTAGGGTTAGATTTAGGGTTAGGTTTAGGTTTTTTGTTAGATTTAGGATTTAGGGTCTAAGGTTTATAGTTTAGGATTGTTTAAGGTTTAGGGTGGATTAGGTTTAGGGTTTAGAGTTTAGTGTTATGGTTACGGTTAGGGTTAGGGTTAGGGTTAAGGTTAGGATTAGGGTTAAGTTTAGGGTTAGGATTAGGTTTAGATTTAGGGTTAGGGTTAGGGTTAGGGTTAGGATTAGGGTTAGGGTTAGGGTTAGGGTAAGGGTTAGGGGTTAGGGTTAGGGTTATGGTTATTGTTAGGTTTAGGGTTTAGGGTTTAGGGTTTAGGGTTTAGGATTGTTTAAGGTTTATCGTAAATTAAATTTAGGGTTTACAATTTAGTGTTAGGGTTATGGTTAGTGTTATGGTTAGGGTTCGGGTTAGGTTTAGGGTTCAGGGCTTAGGTTTAGGATTGTTTAAGGTTTAGGGTAGATTAGGTTTAGGATTTAAAGTTTAGTTTTAGGGTTAGGGTTAGGTTTAGGGTTTAGGGTTTAGTGTTAGGATTAGGGTTAGGGTTAAAGTTAGGGTTAGGGTAAGGGTTAGGATTAGGTTTAGAGTTAGGGTTAGGGTTAGGGTCAGGGTTAGGGTTAGGGTTAGGGTTAGGATTAGGGTTAGGTTTAGGGTTAGGGTAAGGGTTAGGGGTTAGGGTTAGGGTTATGGTTATTGTTAGGTTTAGGGTTTAGTGTTTAGTGTTTACGGTTTAAGGTTTAGGGTTTAGGATTGTTTAAGATTTAGGGTGGTTTAGGTTAAGGGTTTAGGGTTTAGAGTTTAGGATTGTTTAAGGTTTAGGGTTGTTTAGGGTATAGTGTTTAGGGTTAAAAGTTTAGGGTTGTTTAGGGTTTAGTGTTTAGGGTTTAGGGTTGTTTAAGGTTTAGTGTATAAGGTTTAGGTTTTGGGTTGTTTTGGGTTTAGTGTTGTTTAGGGTATAGTGTTAATGGTTTAGGGTTTAGGGTTATTTAGGGTTTAGTGTTTAAGTTTTAGGGTATAGGGTTGTTTAGGGTTTAGTGTTTAGGGTTGTTTATGATTTAGTGATTAGGGTTGTTTAGGGTTGTTTAGAGGTTAGTGTTTAGGGTTATTCAGGGTTTATGCTTTAGGATTTTTCAGGGTTTAGGATTTATGGTTGTTCAAGGTTTAGAATTTAGGGATTAAGGTTAAGGGGTTAGGGTTAGGGTTAGGGTTAGGGTTAGGGTTAGGGTTAGGGTTAGGGTTAGGGTTAGGGTTAAGGTTAGGGTTAGGGTTAGAGTTAGGGTTATGGTTAGTGTTAGGATTAGGGTTAGGGTTAGGGTCAGGGTTAGGTTTAGGGTTAGGGTTAGGGTTAGGGTTAGATTTAGGGTCAGGTTTAGGTTTATTGTTAAATTTAGGGTTTAGGGTTTAAGGTTTATGGTTTAGGATTGTTTAAGGTTTAGGGTGGATTAGGTTTAGGGTTTAGAGTTTAGTGTTATGGTTATGGTTAGTGTTAGGGTTAGGGTTAGGGTTAGGGTTAGGGTTAGTGTTAGGGTTAGGGTAATGGTTAGAGTTAGGTTAGGGTTAGGGTTAGGGTAAGAGTTAGGGGTTAGTGTTAGGGTTAGGGTTAGGGTTAGGGTTAGGGTTAAGGTTAGGGGTTAGGGTTAGTGTTAGTGTTAGGGTTATTATTAGGGGGTTAGGTTTACGTTTAGGATTAGTGTTAGGATTAGAATTAGAAATAGGGTTAGTGTTAGGATTAGGGTCAGGGTTAGGTTAAGGGTTAGGGTTAGGGTTAGGGTTAGGGTTAGGGTTAGGGTCAGGGAGGGTTTAGGGTTAGGGTTAGGGTTAGGGTTAGATTTAGGGTTAGGTTTAGTTTTATTGTTAGATTTATAATTTAGTGTCTAAGGTTTATGGTTTAGGATTGTTTAAGGTTTAGAATGGATTAGGTTTAGGGTTTAGAGTTTAGTGTTATGGTTACGGTTAGGGTTAGGGTTAGGGTTAGGGTTAGGATTAGGGTTAAGGTTAGGGTTAGGATTATGTTTAGAGTTAGGGTTAGGGTTAGGGTTAGTGTTAGGATTAGGGTTAGGGTTAGGGTTAGGGTAAGGGTTAGGGGTTAGGGTTAGGGTTATGGTTATTGTTAGGTTTAGGGTTTAGGGTTTAGTGTTTAGGGTTTAAGGTTTAGGGTTTAGGATTGTTTAAGATTTAGGGTGGTTTATGTTAAGGGTTTAGGGTTTAGACTTTAGGATTGTTTAAGGTTTAGGGTTGTTTAGGGTATAGTGTTTAGGGTTAAAAGTTTAGGGTTGTTTAGGCTTTAGTGTTTAGGGATTAGGGTTGTTTAAGTTTTAGTGTTTAAGGTTTATGTTTTAGGGTTGTTTTGTGTTAATGTTTAGTGTTGTTTAGGGTATAGTGTTAATGGTTTAGGGTTTAGGGTTATTTAGGGTTTAGTGTTTAAGGTTTAGGGTATAGGGTTGTTTAGGGTTTAGTGTTTAGGGTTGTTTATGGTTTAGTGATTAAGGTTGTTTAGGTTGTTTAGAAGTTAGTGTTTAGGGTTATTCAGGGTTTATGATTTAGGGTTGTTCAGGGTTTAGGATTTATGGTTGTTCAGGGTTTAGGATTTAGGGATTAAGGTTAAGAGTTTAGGGTTAGGGTTAGGGTTAGGGTTATGGTTAGGGTTAGGGTTAGGGTTAGGGTTAGGGTTAGGGTTAAGGTTAGGGTTAGGGTTAGGGTTAGGGTTATGGTTAGTGTTAGGATTAGGGTTAGGGTTAGGGTCAGGGTTAGGTTTAGGGTTAGGGTTAGGGTTAGGGTTAGATTTAGGGTCAGGTTTAGGTTTATTGTTAGATTTAGGGTTTAGGGTTTAAGGTTTATGATTTTGGATAGTTTAAGGTTTAGGGTGGATTAGGTTTAGGGTTTAGAGTTTAGTGTTATGGTTATGGTTAGTGTTAGGGTTAGGGTTAGGGTTAGGGTTAGGGTAATGGTTAGGGTTAGGATTAGGGTTAGGTTTAGAGTAAGGGTTAGGGGTTAGTGTTAGGGTTAGGGTTAGGGTTAGGGTTAGGGTTAAGGTTAGGCGTTAGGGTTAGTGTTAGGGTTAGGGTTATTATTAGGGGGTTAGGTTTACGTTTAGGATTAGTGTTAGGTTTAGAATTAGAAATAGGGTTTGTGTTAGGATTAGGGTCAGGGTTAGGTTAAGGGTTAGGGTTAGGGTTAGGGTTAGGGTTAGGGTTAGGGTCAGGGAAGGTTTAGGGTTAGGGTTAGGGTTAGGGTTAGATTTAGGGTTAGGTTTAGGTTTATTGTTAGATTTATAATTTAGTGTCTAAGGTTTATGGTTTAGGATTGTTTAAGGTTTAGAGTGGATTAGGTTTAGGGTTTCGAGTTTAGTGTTATGGTTACGGTTAGGGTTAGGGTTAGGGTTAGAGTTAGGATTAGGGTTAATGTTAGGGTTAGGATTAGGTTTAGAGTTAGGGTTAGGGTTAGGGTTAGGGTTAGGGTTAGGGTTAGGATTAGGATTAGGGTTAGGGTTATGGTAAGGGTTTGGGGTTAGTGTTAGGGTTATGGTTATTGTTAGGTTTAGGGTTTAGGGTTTAGTGTTTAGGGTTTAAGGTTTAGGGTTTAGGATTGTTTAAGATTTAGGGTGGTTTAGGTTAAGGGTTTAGGGTTTAGACTTTAGGATTGTTTAAGGTTTAGGGTTGTTTAGGGTATAGTGTTTAGGGTTAAAAGTTTAGGGTTGTTAAGGCTTTAGTGTTTAGGGTTTAGGGTTGTTTAAGTTTTAGTGTTTAAGGTTTAGGTTTTAGGGTTGTTTTGGGTTAATATTTAGTGTTGTTTAGGGTATAGTGTTAATGGTTTAGGGTTTAGGGTTATTTAGGGTTTAGTGTTTAAGGTTTAGGGTATAGGGTTGTTTAGGTTTTAGTGTTTAGGGTTGTTTATGGTTTAGTGATTAGGGTTCTTTAGGGTTGTTTAGAGGTTAGTGTTTAGGGTTATTCAGGGTTTATGATTTAGGGTTGTTCAGGGTTTAGGATTTATGGTTGTTCAGGGTTTAGGATTTAGGGATTAAGGTTGAGGGGTTAGGGTTAGGGTTAGGGTTAGGGTTAGGGTTAGGGTTAGGGTTAGGGTTAGGGTTAGGGTTAGAGTTAAGGTTAGGGTTAGGGTTAGGGTTAGGGTTATGGTTAGTGTTAGGATTAGGGTTAAGGTTAGGGTCAGGGTTAGGTTTAGGGTTAGAGTTAGGGTTAGGGTTAGATTTAGGGTCAGGTTTAGGTTTATTGTTAGATTTAGGGTTTAGAGTTTAAGGTTTATGGTTTAGGATAGTTTAAGGTTTAGGGTGGATTAGGTTTAGGGTTTAGAGTTTAGTGTTATGGTTATGGTTAGTGTTAGGGTTAGGGTTAGGGTTAGGGTTAGGGTTAGAGTAATGGTTAGGGTTAGGGTTAGGGTTAGGGTTAGGGTAAGGGTTAGGGGTTAGTGTTAGGGTTAGGGTTAGGGTTGGGTTAGGGTTAAGGTTAGGGGTTAGGGTTAGTGTTAGGGTTAGGGTTATTATTAGAGGGTTAAGTTTACGTTTAGGATTAGTGTTAGGGTTAGAATTAGAAATAGGGTTAGTGTTAGGATTAGGGTCAGGGTTAGGTTTAGGGTTAGGGTTAGGGTTAGGGTTAGGGTTAGGGTTAGGGTCAGGGAGGGTTTAGGGTTAGGGTTAGGGTTAGAGTTAGATTTAGGGTTTGGTTTAGGTTTATTGTTAGATTTAGGATTTAGGGTCTAAGGTTTATGGTTTAGGATTGTGTAAGGTTTAGGGTGGATTAGGTTTAGGGTTTAGAGTTTAGTGTTATGGTTACGGTTAGGGTTAGGGTTAGGGTTAGGATTAGGGTTAAGGTTAGGGTTAGGATTAGGTTAAGAGTTAGGGTTAGGGTTAGGGTTAGGATTAGGGTTAGGTTTAGGTTTAGGGTAAGTGTTAGGGGTTAGGGTTAGGGTTATGGTTATTGTTAGGTTTAGGGTTTAGGTTTTAGTGTTTAGGGTTTAAGGTTTAGAGTTTAGGATTGTTTAAGATTTAGGGTGGTTTAGGTTAAGGGTTTAGGGTTTAGACTTTAGGATTGTTTAAGGTTTAGGGTTGTTTAGGGTATAGTGTTTAGGGTTAAAAGTTTAGGGTTGTTTAGGCTTTAGTGTTTAGGGTTTAGGGTTGTTTAAGTTTTAGTGATTAAAGTTTAGGTTTTAGGGTTGTTTTGGGTTAATGTTTAGTGTTGTTTAGGGTATAGTGTTAATGGTTTAGGGTTTAGGGTTATTTAGGGTTTAGTGTTTAAGGTTTAGGGTATAGGGTTGTTTAGGGTTTAGTGTTTAGGGTTGTTTATGGTTTAGTGATTAGGGTTGTTTAGGGTTGTTTAGAGGTTAGTGTTTAGGGTTATTCAGGATTTATGATTTAGGGTTGTTCAGGGTTTAGGATTTATGGTTGTTCAGGGTTTAGGATTTAGGGATTAAGGTTAAGGGGTTAGGGTTAGTTTTAGGGTTAGGGTTAGGGTTAGGGTTAGGGTTATTGTTAGATTTAGGATTTAGGGTCTAAGGTTTATGGTTTAGGATTGTTTAAGGTTTAGGGTGGATTAGGTTTAGGGTTTAGAGTTTAGTGTTATGGTTATGGTTAATGTTAGTGTTAGGGTTAGGGTTAGGTTTAGGGTTAGGGTTAGGGTAATGGTTAGGGTTAGGGTTAGGGTTAGGGTTAGGGTATGGGTTAGGGGTTAGTGTTAGGGTTCGGGTTAGATTTAGGGTCAGGTTTAGGTTTATTGTTAGATTTAGGGTTTAGGGTTTAAGGTTTATGGTTTAGGATTGTTTAAGGTTTAGGGTGGATTAGGTTTAGGGTTTAGAGTTTAGTGTTATGGTTACGGTTAGTATTAGGGTTAGGGTTAGGGTTAGGGTTAGTGTTAGGGTAATGGTTAGGGTTAGGTTTAGGGTTAGGGTTAGGGTAAAGGTTAAAGGTTAGTGTTAGGGTTAGGGTTAGGGTTACGGTTAGGTTAGGGTTAGGGTTAGGTTTAGGGTTAGGGTTAGGGGTTAGGGTTAGTGTTAGGGTTAGGGTTATTATTAGGGGGTTAGGTTTAAGTTTAGGATTATTGTTAGGGTTAGAATTAGAAATAGGGTTAGTGTTAGGATTAGGGTCAGGGTTAGGTTTAGGGTTAGGGTTAGGGTTAGGGTTAGGGTCAGGGAGGGTTTAGGGTTAGGTTTAGGGTTAGGGTTAGATTTAGGGTTAGGTTTAGGTTTATGGTTAGATTTAGGATTTAGGGTCTAAGTTTTATGGTTTAGGATTTTTTAAGGTTTAGGGTGGATTAGGTTTAGGGTTTAGAGTTTAGTGTTATTGTTACGGTTAGGGTTAGGGTTAGGGTTAGGATTAGGGTTAAGGTTAGGGTTAGGATTAGGTTTAGGTTTAGGGTTAGGGTTAGGGTTAGGGTTAGGGTTAGGGTTAGGGTTAGGGTTAGGGTTAGGATTAGGGTTAGAGTTAGGGTTAGGGTAAGGGTTAGGGGTTAGGGTTAGGGTTATGGTTATTGTTAGGTTTAGGGTTTAGGGTTTAGTGTTTAGGGTTTAGGATTGTTTTAGATTTAGGGTGGTTTAGGTTAAAGGTTTAGGGTTTAGAGTTTAGGATTGTTTAAGTTTTAGGGTTGTTTAGGGTATAGTGTTTAGGGTTAAAAGTTTAGGGTTGTTTAGGATTTAGTGTTTAGGGTTTAGGATTGTTTAAGGTTTAGTGTTTAAGGTTTATGTTTTAGGGTTGTTTTGGGTTTACTGTTTAGTGTTGTTTAGGGTATAGTGTTAATGGTTTAGGGTTTAGGGTTATTTAGGGTTTAGTGTTTAAGGTTAGGGTATAGGGTTGTTTAGGGTTTAGTGTTTAGGGTTTTTTATGGTTTAGTGATTAGGGTTGTTTAGGGTTGTTTAGAGGTTAGTGTTTACGGTTATTCAGGGTTTATGATTTAGGGTTGTTCAGGGTTTAGGATTTATGGTTGTTCAGGGTTTAGGATTTAGGGATTAAGGTTAAGGGGTTAGGGTTAAGGTTAGGGTTAGGGTTAGCATTAGGGTTAGAGTTAGGGTTAGAGTTAGGGTTATGGGGTTATGTTAGGTTTAAGGTTAGGGTTAGGGTTATAGGGTTAAGGTTGGGGTTGGGGTTAGGGTTAGGTTTAGGTTTAGGGTTAGGGTTAGGGTTATGGTTATTCTTAGATTTATTGTTTAAAATTTAGGGTTTATGGTTTAAGGTTTAGGGTTTAGGATTGTTTAAGTTTTAGGGTGGTTTAGGTTTAGGGTATAGGGTTTAGCGTTTAAGATTGTTTAATGTTTAGGGTTGTTTAGGTTTTAGCGTTTAGAGTTGTTTAGGTTTTTTTAGGGTTGTTTATGATTTAGTGTTTAGGGTTGTTCAGGATTTATGATTTAGGATATTTTAAGGTTTAGGGTTTAAGGTTGTATAGTGTTTTAGGGTTTAGGGTATAATGTTTAGGGTTAAGGGTTTAGGGTGCTTTTGGAATTAGTGTTTAGGGTTTTTCGGGGTTTAGGGTTTAGGTTTTAGGGTGTTAGGGTTAGTGTTAGGGTTAGGTTTAGGGTTAAGGTGAGGGTTAGGGTGAGGGTTAAGGTTAGGGTTAGGGTTAAGGTTAGTGTTAGTGTTAGGGTAAGGGTTAGGGTTAGGGATAGGGTTAGGGTTAGGGTTAAGGTTAGGGTTAAGGTTAGGGTTAGGGTTAGGGTTAGGGTTAGGGGTTAGGGTTAGGGTTAGTGTTAGGGGTTAGGGGTTAGTGTTAGGGTTAGGGTTAGGGTTAGGGTTAGGGTTAGGTTTAGTGTTAGGGTTATTATTAGGGGGTTACGTTTTAGTTTAGGATTAGTGTTAGGGTTAGAATTAGAAATAGGGTTAGTGTTAGGATTAGGGTCAGGGTTAGGTTTAGCGATATGGTTAGGGTTAGGGTTAAGGGTAGGGTTAGGGTTAGGGTTAGATTTAAAGTTTAGGGTTTAGTGTTAGGATTAGGGATAGTGTGAGGTTTAGGGTTAGGTTTAGGGTTAGGGTTAGGGTTAGTGTTTGGGTTATGATTAGTGTTATTATTAGGGTTAGGGTTAGGGTCAGGTTTAGGTTTAGGGTTAGGGTTAGGGTTAGGGATAGATTTAGCGTTAGGTTTAGGTTTATTGTTAGATTTAGGTTTTAGGGTTTAAGGTTTAAGGTTTAGGATTGTTTAAGGTTTAGGGTAGATTAGGTTTAGGGTTTAGAGTTTAGTATTATGGTTACGGTTAGGGTTAGGGTTAGGGTTAGAGTTAGGGTTAGGGTTATGGTTAGGGTTAGGGTTAAGGTTAGGGTTAGTGTTATGGTTAGGGTTATGGTTAGTGTTAGGATTAGGGTTAGGGTTAGGGTCAGGGTTAGGTTTAGGGTTAGGGATAGGGTTAGAGTTAGATTTAGGGTTAGGTTTAGATTTATTGTTAGATTTAGGGTTTAGGGTTTAAGGTTTATGGTTTAGGATTGTTTAAGGTTTAGGGTGGATTAGGTTTAGGGTTTAGAGTTTGGTGTTATGGTTACGGTTAGGGTTAGGGTTAGGGATGGGTTTAGGTTTAGGGTTAGGTTTATGGTAATGGTTAGGGTTAGGGTTAGGGTTAGGGTTAGGGTAAAAGTTAGGGGGTTAGTGTTAGGGTTTTGGTTAGGGTTAGGGTTAGGGTTAGGGTTAGGTTAGGGTTAGGGTTAGGGTTAGGTTTAGGGGTTAGGGTTAGGGTTAGGGTTAGGGTTATTATTAGGGGGTTAGGTTTAAGTTTAGGATTAGTGTTAAGGTTAGAATTAGAAATAGGGTTAGTGTTAGGATTAGGGTCAGGGTTAGGTTTAGGGTTAGGGTTAGGGTTAGGGTTAGGTTTAGGGTCAGGGAGGGTTTAGGGTTAGGGTTAGGGTTAGGGTTAGATTTAGGGTTAGGTTTAGGTTTATTGTTAGATTTAGGATTTAGGGTCTAAGGTTTATGGTTTAGGATTGTTTAAGGTTTAGGGTGGATTAGGTTTAGGGTTTAGAGTTTAGTATTGTGGTTATGGTTAGGGTTAGGGTTAGGGTTAGAGTTAGGGTTAGGGTTAGGGTTAGGGTTAGGGTTAAGGTTAGTGTTAGTGTTAGGGTTAGGGTTATGGTTAGTGTTAGAATTAGGGTTAGGGTTAGGGTCAGGGTTAGGATTAGGGTTAGGGATAGGGTTAGGGTTAGATTTAGGGTTAGGTTTAGGTTTATTGTTAGATTTAGTGTTTAGGGTTTAAGGTTTATGGTTTAGGATTGTTTAAGGTTTAGGGTGGATTAGGTTTAGGGTTTAGAGTTTAGTGTTATGGTTACGGTTAGGGTTAGGGTTAGGGATGGGGTTAGGGTTAGGGTTAGGGTTATGGTAAGGGTTAGGGTTAGGGTTAGGTTTAGTGTTAGGGTTATTATTAGGGTTTTACATTTTAGTTTAGGATTAGTGTTAGGGTTAGAATTAGAAATAGGGTTAGTGTTAGGATTAGGGTCAGGGTTAGGTTTAGCGATATGGTTAGGGTTAGGGTTAAGGGTAGGGTTAGGGTTAGGGTTACATTTAAAGTTTAGGGTTTAGTGTTAGGATTAGGGATAGTGTGAGGTTTAGGGTTAGGTTTAGGGTTAGGGTTACGGTTAGTGTTTGGGTTATGATTAGTGTTATTATTAGGGTTAGGGTTAGGGTCAGGTTTAGGTTTAGGGTTAGGGTTAGGGTTAGGGATAGATTTAGCGTTAGGTTTAGGTTTATGGTTAGATTTAGGGTTTAGGGTTTAAGGTTTAAGGTTTAGGATTGTTTAATGTTTAGGGTAGATTAGGTTTAGGGTTTAGAGTTTAGTATTATGGTTACGGTTAGGGTTAGGGTTAGGGTTAGAGTTAGGGTTAGGGTTATGGTTAGGGTTAGGGTTAAGGTTAGGGTTAGTGTTATGGTTAGGGTTATGGTTAGTGTTAGAATTAGGGTTAGGGTTAGGGTCAGGGTTAGGTTTAAAGTTAGGGATAGGGTTAGAGTTAGATTTAGGGTTAGGTTTAGATTTATTGTTAGATTTAGGGTTTAGGGTTTAAGGTTTATGGTTTAGGATTGTTTAAGGTTTAGGGTGGATTAGGTTTAGGGTTTAGAGTTTAGTGTTATGGTTACGGTTAGGGTTAGGGTTAGGGATGGGGTTAGGTTTAGGGTTAGGTTTATGGTAATGGTTAGGGTTAGGGTTAGGGTTAGGGTTAGGGTAAAAGTTAGGGGGTTAGTGTTAGGGTTTGGGTTAGGGTTAGGGTTAGGGTTAGGGTTAGGTTAGGGTTAGGGTTAGGGTTAGGTTTAGGGGTTAGGGTTAGTGTTAGGGTTAGGGTTATTATTAGGGGGTTAGGTTTAAGTTTAGGATTAGTGTTAGGGTTAGAATTAGAAATAGGGTTAGTGTTAGGATTAGGGTCAGGGTTAGGTTTAGGTTTAGGGTTAGGGTTAGGGTTTTGGTTAGGGTCAGGGAGGGTTTAGGGTTAGGGTTACGGTTAGGGTTAGATTTAGGTTTAGGTTTAGGTTTATTGTTAGATTTAGGATTTAGGGTCTAAGGTTTATGGTTTAGGATTGTTTAAGGTTTAGGGTGGATTAGGTTTAGGGTTTAGAGTTTAGTGTTATGGTTACGGTTAGGGTTAGGGTTAGGGTTAGGGTTAGGATTAGGGTTAAGGTTGGGGTTAGGATTAGGTTTAGGTTTAGGGTTAGGGTTAGGGTTAGGGTTAGGGTTAGGGTTAGGGTTAGGGTTAGGGTTAGGGTTAGGGTTAGGGTAAGGGTTAGGGGTTAGGGTTAGGGTTATGGTTATTGTTAGGTTTAGGGTTTAGGGTTTAGTGTTTAGGGTTTAAGGTTTAGGGTTTAGGATTGTTTAAGATTTAGGGTGGTTTAGGTTAAGGGTTTAGGGTTTAGAGTTTAGGATTGTTTAAGGTTTAGGGTTGTTTAGGGTATAGTGTTTAGGGTTAAAAATTTAGGGTTGTTTAGGGTTTAGTTTTTAGGGTTTAGGGTTGTTTAAGGTTTAGTGTTTAAGGTATAGGTTTTAGGGTTGTTTTGGGTTTAGTGTTTAGTGTTGTTTAGGGTATAGTGTTAATGGTTTAGGGTTTAGGGTTATTTAGGGTTTAGTGTTTAAGGTTTAGGGTATAGGGTTGTTTAGGGTTTAGTGTTTAGGGTTGTTTATGGTTTAGTGATTAGGGTTGTTTAGGGTTGTTTAGAGGTTAGTGTTTAGGGTTATTCAGGGTTTATGATTTAGGGTTGTTCAGGGTTAGGATTTATGGTTGTTCAGGGTTTAGGATTTAGGGATTAAGGTTAAAGGGTTAGGGTTAGGGTTAGGGTGAGGGTTAGGGTTAGGGTTAGCATTAGGGTTAGAGTTAGGGTTAGAGTTAGGGTTATGGGGTTATGTTAGGCTTAAGGTTAGGGTTAGGGTTATAGGGTTAAGGTTAGGGTTGGGGTTAGGGTTAGGTTTAGGTTTAGGGTTAGGGATAGGGTTATGGTTATTCTTAGATTTATGGTTTAAAATTTAGGCCTTATGGTTTAAGGTTTAGGGTTTAGGATTGTTTAAGTTTTAGGGTGGTTTAGGTTTAGGGTATAGAATTTAGCGTTTAAGATTGTTTAATGGTTAGGGTTGTTTAGGTTTTAGCGTTTAGAGTTGTTTAGGGTTTTTTAGGGTTGTTTATAATTTAGTGTTTAGGGTTGTTCAGGATTTATGATTTAGGATATTTTAAGGTTTAGGGTTTAAGGTTGTATAGTGTTTTAGGGTTTAGGGTATAATGTTTAGGGTTAAGGGTTTAGGGTTGTTTAGGGTATAGTGTTAATGGTTTTAGGGTTTAGCCTTGTTTAGGGTTTAGTGTTTAGGGTTTAGGGTTTAGGGTTTTTTAGCCTTTAGTGTTTATAGTTTAGGGTTTAGGGTGCTTTTGGAATTAGTGTTTAGGGTTTTTCGGGGTTTAGGGTTTAGGATTTAGGGTGTTAGGGTTAGTGTTAGGGTTAGGTTTAGGGTTAAGGTGAGGGTTAGGGTGAGGGTTAAGCTTAGGTTTAGAGTTAAGGTTAGTGTTAGTGTTAGGGTAAGGGTTAGGGTTAGGGATAGGGTTAGGGTTAGGGTTAGGGTTAGGGTTAGGGTTAGGGTTAGTGTTAGGGTTAGGGTTAGGGGTTAGGGTTAGGGTTAGTGTTAGGGGTTAGGGGTTAGTGTTAGGGTTAGGGTTAGGGTTAGGGTTAGGGTTAGGGTTAGGTTTAGTGTTAGGGTTATTATTAGGGGGTTAGGTTTTAGTTTAGGATTAGTGTTAGGGTTAGAATTAGAAATAGGGTTAGTGTTAGGATTAGGGTCAGCGTTAGGTTTAGGGATAGGGTTAGGGTTAGGGTTAAGGGTAGGGTTATCGTTAGGGTTAGATTTAACGTTTAGTGTTTAGTGTTAGGATTAGGGATAGTGTGAGGTTTAGGTTTAAGTTTAGGGTTAGGTTTAGGGTTAGTGTTTGGGTTATGATTAGTGTTAGGATTAGGGTTAGGGTGAGGGTCAGGTTTAGGTTTAGGGTTAGGGTTAGGGTTAGGGTTAGGGTTATATTTAAGGTTAGGTTTAGGTTTATTGTTATATTTAGGGTTTAGGGTTTAAGGTTTATGGTTTAGGATTGTTTAAGGTTTAGGGTGGATTAGGTTTAGGATTTAGAGTTTAGTATTGTGGTTATGGTTAGGGTTAGGGTTAGGGTTAGAGTTAGGGTTAGGGTTAGGGTTAGGGTTAGGGTTAAATTTAGGGTTAGTGTTAGGGTTAGGGTTATGGTTAGTGTTAGAATTAGGGTTAGGGTTAGGGTCAGGGTTAGGATTAGGGTTAGGGATAGGGTTAGCGTTAGATTTAGGGTTAGGTTTAGGTTTATTGTTAGATTTAGTGTTTAGGGTTTAAGGTTTATGGTTTAGGATTGTTTAAGGTTTAGGGTGGATTAGGTTTAGGGTTTAGAGTTTAGTGTTAAGGTTACGGTTAGGGTTAGGGTTAGGGATGGGGTTAGGGTTAGTGTTAGGGTTATGGTAAGGGTTAGGGTTAGGGTTAGGGTTAGGGTTAGAGTAAAAGTTAGGGGGTTAGTGTTAGGGTTTGGGTTAAAGTTAGGGTTAGGGTTAGGGTTAGGTTAGGGTTAGGGTTAGGGTTAGGGTTAGGTGTTAGGGTTAGTGTAATGGTTAGGGTTATTATTAGTGGGTTAGGTTTAAGTTTAGGATTAATGTTAGGGTTAGAATTAGAAATAGGTTTAGTGTTAGGATTAGGGTCAGGGTTAGGTTTAGGGTTAGGGTTAGGGTTAGGGTTAGGGTTAGGGTCAGAAAGGGTTTACGTTAGGGTTAGATTTAGGGTTAGGTTTAGGTTTATTGTTAGATTTAAGGTTTAGAGTCTACGGTTTATGGTTTAGGATTGTTTAAG
>NW_027667470.1:690000-692500 GCF_963924665.1 Micromys minutus | reverse complement strand
TTTAAGGTTTAGGGTTTTTTAGCGTTTAGTGTTTAGAGTTTAGGGTTTAGGGTGCTTTTGGAATTAGTGTTTAGGTTTTTTCTGGGTTTAGGGTTTAGGATTTAGGGTTTTAGGGTTAGGTTTAGGGTTAGAGTGAGGGTTAGGGTGAGGGTTAAGGTTAGGGTTAGGGTTAAGGTTAGGTTTAGTGTTAGGATAAGGGTTAGGGTTAGGGATAGGGTTAGGGTTAGGGTTAGGGTTAGGGTTAGGGTTAGGGGTTACGGTTAGGGTTAGTGTTAGGGGTTAGGGATAGTGTTAGGGTTAGGGTTAGGGTTAGGGTTAGGGTTAGGGTTAGGGTTAGGGTTAGGGTTAGGGTTAGGGTTAGGGATAGGGTAGGTGTGAGGTTTAGAGTTAGGGTTAGGTATAGGGTTATGGTTAGTCTTTGTTTGGGTTATGGTTATTGTTAGGATTAGGCTTTGGATTAGGGTCAGGGGTAGGTTTAGGTTTACGGTTAGGGTTAGTGTTAGATTTAGGGTTAGGTTTAGGTTTATTGTTAGATTTAGGGTTTAGGGTTTAAGGTTTATGGTTTAGGATTGTTTAAGGTGTAGTGTGGATTAGGTTTAGGGTTTAGAGTTTAGTGTTATGGTTATGGTTAGGGTTAGGGTTAGGGTTAGGGTTAGGGTTAGGGTTAGGGTTAGGGTTAGGGTTAGGGTTAGGGTTAGGGTTAGGGTTAGGGTTAGTGTTAGGGTTAGGGATAGAGTTACAGTTAGGGTTAGGCTTAGAGTTACGGTTAGGGTTAGGGTTAGGGTTAAGGTTAGGGTTGGGGGGTTATTGTTTAGGTTAGGGTTAAGGTTAGGGTTAGGGTTAGGGTTAGGGTTAGGGTTAGGTTTAGGGTTAGGGTTATTATTAGGGAGTTAGGTTTAAATTTAGGATTAGTGTTAGTGTTAGAATTAGAAATAGGGTTAGTGTTAGGATTAGGGTCAGGGTTAGATTTAGGGTTAGGGTTAGGGTTAGATTTAAAGTTTAAGGTTTAGTGTTAGGATTAGGGTTAGTGTGAAGTTTAGGGTTAGGGTTAGGTTTAGGTTTAGGGTTAGGGTTAGTGTTTGGGTTATGGTTAGTGTTAGGATTAGGTTTAGGGTTAGGGTTAGGGTTAGGGTTAGTGTTAGGGTTAGGGTTAGGGTTAGGATTAGGGTTAAGGTTAGGGTTAGGATTAGGTTTAGGATTAGGTTTAGGGTTAGGGTTAGGGTTAGGGTTAGGGTTAGGGTTAGGGTTAGGGTTAGGGTTAGGGTTAGGATTAGGGTTAGGGTTAGGGTTAGGGTAAGGTTTAGGGGTTAGGGTTAGGGTTATGGTTATTGTTAGGTTTAGGGTTTAGGTTTTAGTGTCTAGTGTTTAAGGTTTAGGGTTTAGGATTGTTTAAGATTTAGGGTGGTTTAGGTTAAGGGTTTAGGGTTTAGAGTTTAGGATAGTTTAAAGTTTAGGGTTGTTTAGGGTATAGTGTTTAGGGTTAAAAGTTTAGGGTTGTTTAGGGTTTAGTGTTTAGGGTTTAGGGTTGTTTAAGGTTTAGTGTTTAAGGTTTAGGTTTTAGGGTTGTTTTGGGTTTAGTGTTTAGTGTTGTTTAGGGTATAGTGTTAATGGTTTAGGGTTTAGGGTTATTTAGGGTTTAGTGTTTAAGGTTTAGGGTATAGGGTTGTTTAGGGTTTAGTGTTTAGGGTTGTTTATGGTTTAGTGATTAGGGTTGTTTAGGGTTGTTTAGAGGTTAGTGTTTAGGGTTATTCAGGGTTTATGATTTAGGGTTTTTCAGGGTTTAGGATTTATGGTTGTTCAGGGTTTAGGATTTAGGGATTAAGGTTAAGGGGTTAGGGTTAGGGTTAGGGTTAGGGTTAGGGTTAGGGTTAGCATTAGGGTTTGAGTTAGGGTTAGAGTTAGGGTTATGGGGTTATGTTAGGCTTAAGGTTAGGGTTAGGGTTATGGGGTTAAGGTTAGGGTTGGGGTTAGGGTTAGGTTTAGGTTTAGGGTTAGGTTTAGGGTTATGGTTATTCTTAGATTTATGTTTTAAAATTTAGGGTTTATGGTTTAAGGTTTAGGGTTTAGGATTGTTTAAGTTTTAGGGTGGTTTAGGTTTAGGGTATAGAATTTAGCGTTTAAGATTGTTTAATGATTAGGGTTGTTTAGATTTTAGCGTTTAGAGTTGTTTAGGGTTTTTTAGGGTTGTTTATAATTTAGTGTTTAGGGTTGTTCAGGATTTATGATTTAGGATATTTTAAGGTTTAGGGTTTAAGGTTGTATAGTGTTTTAGGGTTTAGGGTATAATATTAGGGGTTCAGGGTTTAGGGTTGTTTAGGGTATAGTGTTAATGGTTTTAGGATTTAGGCTTGTTTAGGGTTTAGTGTTTAGGGTTTAGGGTTTAGGGTTTTTTAGCGTTTAGTGTTTATAGTTTAGGGTTTAGGATTTAGGGTGTTAGGGTTAGTGTTAGGGTTAGGTTTAGGGTTAAGGTGAGGGTTAGGGTGAGGGTTAAGGTTAGGGT
>NW_027667470.1:670000-675000 GCF_963924665.1 Micromys minutus | reverse complement strand
GGTTAGGGTCAGGTTTAGGGTTAGGGTTAGGGTTAGTATTAGGTTTAGTGTTAGTGTTAGTTTTAGTTTTAGGGTTAGGGTTAGGGTTAGGTTTAGTGTTAGGGTTACGTTTAGGGTTAGGGTTAGGGTTAGGATTAGGGTTAGGGTTATGGTAATTGTTAGGTTTAGGGTTTAAGGTTTAGGCTTTAGGATTGTTTAAGGTTTATTGTAACTTAAATTTAGGGTTTACAATTTAGTGTTAGGGTTATGGTTAGTGTTAGGGTTAGGGTTAGGGTTAGGTTTAGGGTTCAGGGTTTAGGGTTTAGGATTGTTTAAGGTTTAGGGTAGATTAGGTTTAGGATTAAAGTTTAGTTTTAGGGTTAGGGTTAGGTTTAGGGTTTAGGGTTTAGTCTTAGGATTAGGGTTAAGGTTAAAGTTAGGGTTAGGGTAAGGGTTAGGATTAGGTTTAGGGTTAGGTTTAGGGTTAGGGTTAGGGTTAGGGTTAGGATTAGGGTTAGGGTTAGGGTTAGGGTAAGGGTTGGGGGTTAGGGTTAGGGTTATGGTTATTGTTAGGTTTAGGGTATAGGGTTTAGTGTTTAGGGTTTAAGGTTTAGGGTTTAGGATTGTTTAAGATTTAGGGTGGTTTAGGTTAAGGGTTTAGGGTTTAGAGTTTAGGATTGTTTAAGGTTTAGGGTTGTTTAGGGTATAGTGTTTAGGGTTAAAAGTTTAGGGTTGTTTAGGGTTTAGTGTTTAGTGTTTAGGGTTGTTTAAGGTTTAGTGTTTAAGGTTTAGGTTTTAGGGTTGTTTTGGGTTTAGTGTTTAGTGTTGTTTAGCGTATAGTGTTAATGGTTTAGGGTTTAGGGTTATTTAGGGTTTAGTGTTTAAGGTTTAGGGTATAGGGTTGTTTAGGGTTTAGTGTTTAGGTTTGTTTATGGTTTAGTGATTAGCGTTGTTTAGGGTTGTTTAGAGGTTAGTGTTTGGGGTTATTCACGGTTTATGATTTAGGGTTGTTCAGGGTTTAGGATTTATGGTTGTTCAGGGTTTAGGATTTAGGGATTAAGGTTAAGGGGTTAGGGTTAGGGTTAGGTATAGGGTTAGGGTTAGCATTAGGGTTAGAGTTATGGTTAGAGTTAGGGTTATGGGGTTATGTTAGGCTTAAGGTTAGGGTTAGGGTTATGGGGTTAAGGTTAGGGTTGGGGTTAGGGTTAGGTTTAGGTTTAGGGTTATGGTTAGGGTTAGGGTTAGGGTTAGGGTTAGGGTTATGGTTAGTGTTATGATTAGGGTTAGGGTTAGGGTCAGGGTTAGATTTAGGGTCAGGTTTAGGTTTATTGTTAGATTTAGGGTTTAGGGTTTAAGGTTTATGGTTTAGGATTGTTTAAGGTTTAGGGTGAATTAGGTTTAGTGTTTAGAGTTTAGTGTTATGGTTACGGTTAGTGTTAGTGTTAGGGTTAGGGTTAGGGTTAGGGTTAGGGTTAGGGTAATGGATAGGGTTAGGGTTAGGGTTAGGGTTAGTGTTAGGGGTTAGGGGTTACGGTTAGGGTTAGGGTTAGGGTTAGGGTTAGGGTTAGGGTTAGGGTTAGGGTTAGGGTTAGGGTTAGGGTTAGGGTGAGTGTTAGGGTTAGGGTTATGTGGTTATGTTAGGCTTAAGGTTAGGGTTAGGGTTATGGGGTTAAGGTTAGGGTTGGGGTTAGGGTTAGGTTTAGGTTTAGGGTTAGGGTTAGGGTTATGGTTATTCTTAGATTTATGGTTTAAAATTTAGGGTTTATGGTTTAAGGTTTAGGGTTTAGGATTGTTTAAATTTTAGGGTGGTTTAGGTTTAGGGTATAGGGTTTAGCGTTTAAGATTGTTTAATGTTTAGGGTTGTTTATGTTTTAACGTTTAGAGTTGTTTAGGTTTTTTTAGGGTTGTTTATGATTTAGTGTTTAGGGTTGTTCAGGATTTATGATTTAGGATATTTTAAGGTTTAGGGTTTAAGGTTGTATAGTGTTTTAGGGTTTAGGCTATAATGTTTAGGGTTAAGAGTTTAGGGTTGTTTAGGGTATAGTGTTAATGGTTTTAGGGTTTAGGCTTGTTTAGGGTTTAGTGTTTAGGGTTTAGGGTTTAGGGTTTTTTAGCGTTTAGTGTTTAGAGTTTAGGGTTTAGGGTGCTTTTGGAATTAGTGTTTAGGGTTTTTCTGGGTTTAGGGTTTAGGATTTAGGGTTTTAGGGTTAGGTTTAGGGTTAGGGTGAGGGTTAGGGTGAGGGTTAAGGTTAGGGTTAGGGTTAAGGTTAGTGTTAGTGTTAGGATAAGGGTTAGGGTTAGGGATAGTGTTAGGCTTAGGGTTAGGGTTAGGGTTAGGGTTAGGGTTAGGGTTAGGGGTTAGGGTTAGGGTTAGTGTTAGGGGTTAGGGATAGTGTTAGGGTTAGGGTTAGGGTTAGGGTTAGGGTTAGGGTTAGGGTTAGGGATAGGGTAGGTGTGAGGTTTAGGGTTAGGGTTAGGTTTAGGGTTAGTGTTAGTCTTTGTTTGGGTTATGGTTATTGTTAGGATTAGGCTTTGGATTAGGGTCAGGGGTAGGTTTAGGTTTACGGTTAGGGTTAGTGTTAGATTTAGGGTTAGGTTTAGGTATATTGTTAGATTTAGGGTTTAGGGTTTAAGGTTTATGGTTTAGGATTGTTTAAGGTTTAGGGTGGATTCGGTTTAGGGTTTAGAGTTTAGTGTTATGGTTACGGTTAGGGTTAGGGTTAGGGTTAGTGTTAGGGTTAGGGTTAGGGTTAGGGTTAGGGTTAGGGTTAGGGTTAGGGTTAGGGTTAGTGTTAGGGTTAGGGATAGAGTTACGGTTAGGGTTAGGGTTAGAGTTATGGTTAGGGTTAGGGTTAGGGTTAAGGTTAGGGTTGGGGGGGTTAGGGTTTAGGTTAGGGTTAGGGTTGGGTTAGGGTTAGGTTTAGGGTTAGGGTTATTATTAGGGAGTTAGGTTTAAATTTAGGATTAGTGTTAGGGTTAGAATTAGAAATAGGGTTAGTGTTAGGATTAGGGTCAGGGTTAGGCTTAGTGATAGGGTTAGGGTTAGGGTTAGGGGTAGGGTTAGGGTTAGGGTTTGATTTAAAGTTTAAGGTTTAGTGTTAGGATTAGGGTTAGTGTGTGGTTTAGGGTTAGTGTTAGGTTTAGTGTTAGGGTTAGGGTTAGTGTTTCGGTTATGGTTAGTGTTAGGATTAGGTTTAGGGTTAGGGTTAGGGTTAGGGTTAGATTTAGGGTTAGGTTTAGGTTTATTGTTAGATTTAGGGTTTAGGGTTTAAGGTTTGTTGTTTAGGATTGTTTAAGGTTTAGGGTGGATTAGGTTTAGGGTTTGGAGTTTAGTGTTATGGTTACGGTTAGGGTTAGGGTTAGGTTTAGGGTTAGGGTTTGGGTTAGGGTTAGGGTTAGGTTTAGGGTTAGGGTTATGGTTAGGGTTAAGGTTAGGGTTAGGGTTAGGGTTAGGGTTATGGTTAGGGTTAGGGTAAGGTTTATGATTATGTTTATTGTTAGGTTTAGGGTTAGGGTTAGGGTTAAGGTTAGGTTTAGGGTTAGGGTTAGGTTTATGGTTAGGCTTAAGGTTAGGGTTAGGTTTAGGGTTAGGGTTACGGTTAGGGTTAGGTTTAGGGTTAGGGTTAGGGTTAGGGTTAGGGTTAGGTTTATTGTTAGGTTTTGGGTTTAATGTTTAGGGTCTAAGGTTTTGGGTTTAGGATTGTTTAAGGTTTAGGTTAGATTAGGTTTAGGGTTTAGAGTTTAGTGTTAAGGTTAGGGTTAGGTTTAGGGTTTAGGGTTTAGTGTTCGGATTAGGGTTAGGGTTACGGTTAGGTTTAGGGTTACGTTTAGGGTCATGGATATTGTTAGGTTTAGGGTTTAGGGTTTAGGGTAAAGGTTTAGGATTTAGGATTGTTTAAGGTTTAGGGTGGATTATTTTTAGGGTTTAGAGTTTGGTGCTTGGGATATCGTTAGGGTTAGGTTTAGGGTTTAGGGATAACTGTTAGGGTTAGGGTTAGGGTTAGGGTTAGGGTTAAGGTTAGTGTTAGGTTTAGGGTTAGGGTTAGGGTTAGGATTAGGTTTATTGTTAGGATTAGGGTTAGAGTTAGGATTAGGGTTAGGGTTAGGGTTAGGGTTAGGGTCAGGTTTAGGGTTAGGGTTAGGGTTAGGATTAGGTTTAGTGTTAGTGTTAGGTTTAGGGTTAGGGTTAGGGTTAGGGTTAGGTTTAGTGTTAGGGTTACGTTTAGGGTTAGGGTTAGGGTTAGGATTAGGGTTTGGGTTATGGTAATTGTTAGGTTTAGGGTTTAAGGTTTAGGGTTTAGGATTGTTTAAGGTTTATCGTAACTTAAATTTAGGGTTTACAATTTAGTGTTAGGGTTATGGTTAGTGTTAGGTTTAGGGTTAGGTTTAGGGTTCAGAGTTTAGGGTTTAGGATTGTTTAAGGTTTAGGGTAGATTAGGTTTAGGATTTAAAGTTTAGTTTTAGGGTTAGGGTTAGGTTTAGGGTTTAGGGTTTAGTGTTAGGATTAGGGTTAGGGTTAATGTTAGGGTTAGAGTAAGGGTTAGGATTAGGTTTAGGGTTAGGGTTAGGGTTAGGGTTAGGGTTAGGATTAGTGTTAGGGTAGGGGTTAGGGTAAGGGTTAGGGGTTAGGGTTAGGGTTATGGTTATTGTTAGGTTTAAGGTTTAGGGTTTAGTGTTTAGTGTTTAAGGTTTAGGGTTTAGGATTGTTTAAGATTTAGGGTGGTTTAGGTTAAGGGATTAGGGTTTAGAGTTTAGCATTGTTTAAGGTTTAGGGTTGTTTAGGGTATAGTGTTTAGGGTTAAAAGTTTAGGGTTGTTTAGGGTTTAGTGTTTAGGGTTTAGGGTTGTTTAAGGTTTAGTGTTTAAGGTTTAGGTTTTAGGGTTGTTTTGGGTTTAGTGTTTAGTGTTGTTTAGGGTATAGTGTTAATGGTTTAGGATTTAGGGTTATTTAGGGTTTAGTGTTTAAGGTTTAGGGTATAGGGTTGTTTAGGGTTTAGTGTTTAGGGTTGTTTATGGTTTAGT
>NW_027667470.1:657500-662500 GCF_963924665.1 Micromys minutus | reverse complement strand
GTTCGGGTTAGATTTAGGGTTAGGTTTAGGTTTATTGTTAGATATAGGGTTTAGGGTTTAAGGTTTATGGTTTAGGATTGTTTAAGGTTTAGGTTGGATTAGGTTTAGGGTTTAGAGTTTAGTGTTATGGTTACGGTTAGGGTTAGGGTTAGGGATGGGGTTAGGGTTAGGGTTAGGGTTATGTTAAGGGTTAGGTTTAGGGTTAGGGTTAGGGTTAGGGTAAAAGTTAGGGGGTTAGTGTTAGGGTTTGTGTTAGGGTTAGGGTTAGGGTTAGGGTTAGGTTAGGGTTAGGGTTAGGGGTTAGGGTTAGTGTTAGAGTTAGGGTTATTATTAGGGGGTTAGGTTTAAATTTAGGATTAGTGTTAGGGATAGAATTAGAAATAGGGTTAGTGTTAGGATTAGGGTCAGGGTTAGGTTTAGGGTTAGGGTTAGGGTTAGGGTTAGGGTTAGGGTCAGAAAGGGTTTAGGGTTAGGGTTAGGGTTAGGGTTAGATTTAGGGTTAGGTTTAGGTTTATTGTTAGATTTAGGATTTAGGGTCTAAGGTTTATGGTTTAGGATTGTTTAAGGTTTAGGGTGGATTAGGTTTAGGTTTTAGAGTTTAGTGTTATGGTTACAGTTAGGGTTAGGGTTAGGGTTAGGGTTAGGATTAGGGTTAAGGTTAGGGTTAGGATTAGGTTTACGGTTAGGGTTAGGGTTAGGGTTAGGGTTAGGGTTAGGATTAGGGTTAGGGTTAGGGTTAGGGTAAGGGTTAGGGGTTAGGGTTATGGTTATGGTTATTGTTAGGTTTAGGGTTTAGGGTTTAGTGTTTAGGGTTTAAAGTTTAGGGTTTAGGATTGTTTAAGATTTAGGGTGGTTTAGGTTAAGGGTTTAGGGTTTAGAGTTTAGGATTGTTTAAGGTTTAGGGTTGTTTAGGGTATAGTGTTTAGGGTTAAAAGTTTAGTGTTGTTTAGGCTTTAGTGTTTAGGGTTTAGGGTTGTTTAAGTTTTAGTGTTTAAGGTTTAGCTTTTAGGGTTGTTTTGGGTTTAGTGTTTAGTGTTGTTTAGGGTATAGTGTTAATGGTTTAGGGTTTAGGGTTATTTAGGGTTTAGTGTTTAAGGTTTAGGGTATAGGGTTGTTTAGGGTTTAGTGTTCAGGGTTGTTTATGGTTTAGTGATTAGGGTTGTTTAGGGTTGTTTAGAGGTTAGTGTTTAGGGTTATTCAGGGTTTATGATTTAGGGTTGTTCAGGGTTTAGGATTTATGGTTGTTCATGGTTTAGGATTTAGGGATTAAGGTTAAGGGGTTAGGGTTAGGGTTAGGGTTAGGGTTAGGGTTAGGGTTAGGGTTCGGGTTAGGGTTAAGGTTAGGGTTAGGGTTAGGGTTAAGGTTATGGTTAGTGTTAGGATTAGGGTTACGGTTAGGGTCAGGGTTAGGTTTAGGGTTAGGGTTAGGGTTAGGGTTAGATTTAGGGTCAGGTTTAGGTTTATTGTTAGATTTAGGGTTTAGGGTTTAAGGTTTATGGTTTAGGATTGTTTAAAGTTTAGGGTGGATTAGGTTTAGGGTTTAGAGTTTAGTGTTATGTTTACGGTTAGTGTTAGGGTTAGGGTTAGGGTTAGGGTTAGGGTTAGGTTAGGGTTAGGGTTAGGGTTAGGTTAGGGTTTTGGTTAGGGTTAGGGTTAGGGTTAGGGTTTAGGGTTTAGTGTTTAGGGTTTAAGGTTTAGGGTTTAGGATTTTTTAAGATTTAGGGTGGTTTAGGTTAAGGGTTTAGGGTTTAGAGTTTAGGATTGTTTAAGTTTTAGGGTTGTTTAGGGTTTAGTGTTTAGGGTTTAGGGTTGTTTAAGGTTTAGTGTTTAAGGTTTAGGTTTTAGGGTTGTTTTGGGTTTAGTGTTTAGTGTTGTTTAGGGTATAGTTTTAATGGTTTAGGGTTTAGGGTTATTTAGGGTTTAGTGTTTAAGGTTTAGGGTATAGGGTTGTTTAGGGTTTAGTGTTTAGGGTTGTTTATGGTTTAGTGATTAGGGTGGTTTAGTGTTGTTTAGAGGTTAGTGTTTAGGGTTATTCAGGGTTTATGATTTAGGGTTGTTCAGGGTTTAGGATTTTGGTTGTTCAGGGTTTAGGATTTAGGGATTAAGGTTAAGGGGTTAAGGTTAGGGTTAGGGTTAGGGTTAGCATTAGGGTTAGAGTTAGGGTTAGAGTTAAGGTTATGGGGTTATGTTAGGCTTAAGGTTAGGGTTAGGGTTATGGGGTTAAGGTTGGGTTGGGGTTAGGGTTAGGTTTAGATTTAGGGTTAGGGTTAGGGTTATGGTTATTCTTAGATTATGGTTTAAAATTTAGGGTTTATGGTTTAAGGTTTAGGGTTTAGGATTGTATAAGTTTTAGGGTGGTTTAGGTTTAGGGTATAGGGTTTAGCGTTTAAGATTGTTTAATGTTTAGGGTTGTTTATGTTTTAGCGTTTAGAGTTGTTTAGGGTTTTTTAGGTTTGTTTATGATTTAGTGTTTAGGCTTGTTAAGGATTTATGATTTAGGATATTTTAAGGTTTAGGGTTTAAGGTTGTATAGTGTTTTAGGGTTTAGGGTATAATGTTTAGGGTTAAGGGTTTAGGGTTGTTTAGGGTATAGTGTTAATGGTTTTAGGGTTTAGGCTTGTTTAGGGTTTAGTGTTTAGAGTTTAGGGTTTAGGGTTTTTTAGCGTTTAGTGTTTATAGTTTAGGGTTTAGGGTGCTTTTGGAATTAGTGTTTAGGGTTTTTCGGGGTTTAGGGTTTAGGATTTAGGGTGTTAGGGTTAGTGTTAGGTTTAGGTTTAGGGTTAAGGTGAGGGTTAGGGTGAGGGTTAAGGTTAGGGTTAGGGTTAAGGTTAGTGTTAGTGTTAGAATAAAAGTTAGTGTTAGGGATAGGGTTAGGGTTAGGGTTAGGGTTAAGGTTAGGGTTAGGGTTAGGGTTAGGGGTTTGGGTTAGGGTTAGTGTTAGGGGTTAGGGGTTAGTGTTAGGGTTAGGGTTAGGGTTAGGGTTAGGGTTAGCTTTTGTGTTAGCGTTATTATTAGAGGGTTAGGTTTTAGTTTAGGATTAGTGTTAGGGTTAGAATTAGAAATAGGGTTAGTGTTAGGATTAGGGTCAGGGTTAGGTTTAGAAATATGGTTAGGGTTATAGTTAAGGGTAGGGTTAGTGTTAGGGTTAGATTTAAAGTTTAGGGTTTAGTGTTAGGATTAAGGATAGTGTGAGGTTTAGGGTTAGGTTTAGGGTTAGGGTTAGGGTTAGTGTTTGGGTAATGATTAGTGTTAGGATTAGGATTAGTGTTAGGGTCAGTTTTATGTTTAGGGTTAGGGTTAGGGTTAGGGTTAGATTTAGGGTTAGGTTTAGGTTTATTGTTAGATTTAGGGTTTAGGGTTTAAGGTTTATGGTTTAGGATTGTTTAAGTTTAAGGGTGGATTAGGTTTAGGGTTTAGAGTTTAGTATTATGGTTACGGTTAGGGTTAGGGTTAGGGTTAGAGATAGGGTTAGGGTTAGGGTTAGGGTTAGGGTTAAGGTTAGGGTTAGTGTTAGGGTTAGGGTTATGGTTAGTGTTAGGATTAGGGTTAGGGTTAGGGTTAGGGTTAGGTTTAGGGTTAGGGATAGGGTTAGGGTTAGATTTAGGGTTAGGTTTAGGTTTATTGTTAGATATAGGGTTTAGGGTTTAAGGTTTATGGTTTAGGATTGTTTAAGGTTTAGGGTGGATTAGGTTTAGGGTTTAGAGTTTAGTGTTATGGTTACGGTTAGGGTTAGGGTTAGGGATGGGGTTAGGGTTAGGGTAAGGGTTATGGTAAGGGTTAGGTTTAGGGTTAGGGTTAGGGTTAGGGTAAAAGTTAGGGGGTTAGTGTTAGGGTTTGTGTTAGGGTTAGGGTTAGGGTTAGGTTAGGGTTAGGGTTAGGGGTAAGGGTTAGTGTTAGAGTTAGGGTTATTATTAGGGGGTTAGGTTTAAATTTAGGATTAGTGTTAGGGTTAGAATTAGAAATAGGGTTAGTGTTAGGATTAGGGTCAGGGTTAGGTTTAGGGTTAGGGTTAGGGTTAGGGTTAGGGTCAGGGAGGGTTTAGGGTTAGGGTTAGGGTTAGGGTTAGATTTAGGGTTAGGTTTATGTTTATTGTTAGATTTCGGATTTAGGGTCTAAGGTTTATGGTTTAGGATTGTTTAAGGTTTAGGGTGGATTAGGTTTAGGTTTTAGAGTTTAGTGTTATGGTTACAGTTAGGGTTAGGGTTAGGGTTAGGGTTAGGATTAGGGTTAAGGTTAGGGTTAGGATTAGGTTTAGGGTTAGGGTTAGGGTTAGGGTTAGGGTTAGGGTTAGGATTAGGGTTAGGGTTAGGGTTAGGGTAAGGGTTAGGGGTTAGGGTTAGGGTTATGGTTATTGTTAGGTTTAGGGTTTAGGGTTTAGTGTTTAGGGTTTAAAGTTTAGGGTTTAGGATTGTTTAAGATTTAGGGTGGTTTAGGTTAAGGGTTTAGGGTTTAGAGTTTAGGATTGTTTAAGGTTTAGGGTTGTTTAGGGTATAGTGTTTAGGGTTAAAAGTTTAGGGTTGTTTAGGGTTTAGGGTTTAGGGTTTAGGGTTGTTTAAGGTTTAGTGTTTAAGGTTTAGGTTTTAGGGTTGTTTTGGGTTTAGTGTTTAGTGTTGTTTAGGGTATAGTGTTAATGGTTTAGGGTTTAGGGTTATTTAGGGTTTAGTGTTTAAGGTATAGGGTATAGTGTTGTTTAGGGTTTAGTGTTTAGGGTTGTTTATAGTTTAGTGATTAGTGTTGTTTATTGTTGTTTAGAGGTTAGTGTTTAGGGTTATTCAGGGTTTATGATTTAGGGTTGTTCAGGGTTTAGGATTTATGGTTGTTCAGGATTTAGGATTTAGGGATTAAGGTTAAGGGGTTAGGGTTAGGGTTAGGGTTAGGGTTAGCATTAGGGTTAGAGTTAGGGTTAGAGTTAGGGTTATGGGGTTATGTTAGGCTTAAGGTTAGGGTTAGGGTTATGTGGTTAAGGTTAGGGTTGGGGTTAGGGTTAGGTTTAGGTTTAG
>NW_027667470.1:610000-652500 GCF_963924665.1 Micromys minutus | reverse complement strand
TTGTTCAGGGTTTAGGATTTAGGGATTAAGGTTAAGGGGTTAGGGTTAGGGTTAGGGTTAGGGTTAGGGTTAGGGTTAGGGTTAGGGTTAGGGTTAAGGTTAGCGTTAGGGTTAGGGTTAGGGTTATGGTTAGTGTTAGGATTAAGGTGAGGGTTAGGGTCAGGGTTAGGTTTAGGGTTAGGGTTAGGTTAGGGTTAGATTTAGGGTCAGGTTTGGGTTTATTGTTAGATTTAGTGTTTAGGGTTTAAGGTTTATGGTTTAGGATTGTTTAAGGTTTAGGGTGGATTAGGTTTAGGGTTTAGAGTTTAGTGTTATGGTTACGGTTAGTGTTAGGGTTAGGGTTAGGGTTAGGGTTAGGGTTAGGGTTAGGGTAATGGTTAGGGTTATGTTTAGGGTTAGGGTTAGGGTAAGGGTTAGGGGTTAGTGTTAGCGTTAGGGTTAGGGTTAGGGTTAGGGTTAGGTTAGGGTTAGGGTTAGGGTTAGGGTTAGGGGTTAGGGTTAGTGTTAGGGTTAGGGTTATTATTAGGGGGTTAGGTTTAAGTTTAGGATTAGTGTTAGGGTTAGAATTAGAAATAGGGTTAGTGTTAGGATTAGGGTAAGGGTTAGGGTTAGGGTTAAAGTTAGGGTTAGGGTTAGGGTTAGGGTTAGGGTAAGGGTTAGGGGTTAGGGTTAGGTTATGGTTATTGTTAGGTTTAGGGTTTAGGGTTTAGTGTTTAGGGTTTAAGGTTTAGGTTTTATGATTTTTTAAGATTTAGGGTGGTTTAGGTTAAGGGTTTAGGGTTTAGAGTTTAGGATTTTTTAAGGTTTAGGGTTGTTTAGGGTATAGTGTTTAGGGTTAAAAGTTTAGGGTTGTTTAGGGTTTAGTGTTTAGGGTTTAGGGTTGTTTAAGGTTTAGTGTTTAAGGTTTAGGTGTTAGGGTTGTTTTGGGTTTAGTGTTTAGTGTTTTTTAGGGTATAGTGTTAATGGTTTAGGGTTTAGGGTTATTTAGGGTTTAGTGTTTAAGGTTTAGGGTATAGGGTTGTTTAGGGTTTAGTGTTTAGGGTTGTTTATGGTTTAGTGATTAGGGTTGTTTAGGGTTGTTTAGAGGTTAGTGTTTAGGGTTATTCAGGGTTTATGATTTAGGGTTGTTCAGAGTTTAGGATTTATGGTTGTTCAGGGTTTAGGATTTAGGGATTAAGGTTAAGGGGTTAGGGTTAGGGTTAGGGTTAGGGTTATCATTAGGGTTAGAGTTAGGGTTAGAGTTAGGGTTATGGGGTTATATTAGGCTTAAGGTTAGGGTTAGGGTTATGGGGTTAAGGTTAGGGTTGGGGTTAGGGTTAGGTTTAGGTTTAGGGTTAGGGTTAGGGTTATGGTTATTCTTAGATTTATGGTTTAAAATTTAGGGTTTATGGTTTAAGGTTTAGGTTTTAGGATTGTTTAAGTTTTAGGGTGGTTTAGGTTTAGGGTATAGGGTTTAGCGTTTAAGATTGTTTAATGGTTAGGGTTGTTTAGGTTTAGCGTTTAGAGTTGTTTAGGGTTTTTTAGGTTTGTTTATAATTTAGTGTTTAGGGTTGTTCAGGATTTATGATTTAGGACATTTTAAGGTTTAGGGTTTAAGGTTGTATAGACTTTTAGGGTTTAGGGTATAATGTTTAGGGTTAAGGGTTTAGGGTTGTTTAGGGTATAGTGTTAATGGTTTTAGGGTTTAGGCTTTTTTAGGGTTTAGTATTTAAAGTTTAAGGTTTAGGGTTTTTTAGCGTTTAGTGTTTATACTTTAGGGTTTAGGGTGCTTTTGGAATTAGTGTTTAGGGTTTTTCGAGGTTTAGGGTTTAGGATTTAGGGTGTTAGGGTTAGTGTTAGGGTTAGGTTTAGGGTTAAGGTGAGGGTTAGGGTGAGGGTTAAGGTTAGGGTTAGGGTTAAGGTTAGTGTTAGTGTTAGGGTAAGGGTTAGGGTTAGGGATAGGGTTAGGGTTAGGGTTAGGGTTAGGGTTATGGTTAGGGTTAGGGTTAGGGTTAGGGTTAGGGTTAGGGTTAGGGTTAGGGTTAGGGGTTAGGGTTAGGGTTATTGTTAGGGGTTAGGGGTTAGTGTTAGGGTTAGGGTTAGGGTTAGGGTTAGGGTTAGGTTTAGTGTTAGGGTTATTATTAGGGCGTTAGGTTTTAGTTTAGGATTAGTGTTAGGGTTAGAATTAGAAATAGGGTGAGTGTTAGGATTAGGGTAAGGGTTAGCTTTAGGGATAGGGTTAGGGTTAGGTTAGGGGTCGGGTTAGGGTTAGGGTTAGATTTAAAGTTTAAGGTTTAGTGTTAGGATTAGGGTTAGTGTGAGGTTTAGGGTTAGGGTTAGGTTTAGGGTTTGGGTTTGGGTTAGTGTTTGGGTTATGGTTAGTGTTAGGATTAGGTTTAGGGTTAGGGTTAGGGTTAGGGTTAGATTTAGGGTTAGGTTTAGGTTTATTGTTAGATTTAGGGTTTATAGTTTAAGGTTTGTGGTTTAGGATTGTTTAAGGTTTAGGGTGGATTAGGTTTAGGGTTTAGAGTTTAGTGTTATGGTTACGGTTAGGGTTAGGGTTAGGTTTAGGGTTAGGGTTTGGGTTAGGGTTAGGGTTAGGTTTAGGGTTAGGGTTATGGTTAGGGTTAAGGTTAGGGTTAGGGTTAGGGTTAGGGTTATGTTTAGTGTTAGGTTTAGGGTTAGGGTTAAGGTCAGGTTTAGGTTTAGGGTTAGGGTTAGGGTTAGGGATAGATTTAGGGTTAGGTTTAGGTTTATTGTTAGATTTAGGGTTTAGGGTTTAAGGTTTATGGTTTAGAATTTTTTAAGGTTTAGGGTGGATTAGGTTTAGGGTTTAGAGTTTAGTGTTATGGTTAAGGTTAAGGTTAGGGTTAGGGTTAGGGTTAGGGTTAGGTTTAGGGTTAGGGTTAGTGTTACGGTTAGGGTTAGGGTTAGGGTTAGGGTTAGGGTTAGTGTTAGGATTAGGGTTAGGGTTTGGGTCAGGGTTAGGTTTAGGGTTAGGGTTAAGTTTATGGTTAGGCTTAAGGTTAGGGTTAAGTTTAGGGTTAGGGTTACGGTTAGGGTTAGGTTTAAGGTTAGGGTTAGGGTTAGGGTTAGGGTTAGGTTTATTGTTAGGTTTAGGGTTTAGTGTTTAGGGTCTAAGGTTTTGGGTTTAGGATTGTTTAAGGTTTAGGGTAGATTAGGTTTAGGGTTTAGAGTTTAGTGTTAAGGTTAGAGTTAGGTTTAGGGTTTAGGGTTTAGTGTTCGGATTAGGGTTAGGGTTAGTGTTAGGTTTAGGGTTACGTTTAGGGTCATGGATATTGTTAGGTTTAGGGTTTAGGGTTTAGGGTAAAGGTTTAGGTTTTAGGATTGTTTAAGGTTTAGGGTGGATTATTTTTAGGGTTTAGAGTTTTGTGTTTGGGATATTGTTAGGGTTAGGTTTAGGGTTTAGGGATTACTGTTAGGGTTAGGGTTAGGGTTAGGGTTAAGGTTAGTGTTAGGTTTAGGGTTAGGGTTAGGGTTAGGTTTAGGTTTATGGTTAGGATTAGGGTTAGAGTTAGGATTAGGGTTAGGGTTAGGGTTAGGGTTAGGGTCAGGTTTAGGGTTAGGGTTAGGGTTAGGGTTAGGACTACGTTTAGTGTTAGTGTTAGGTTAGGGTTAGGGTTAGGGTTAGGGTTAGGGTTAGGTTTAGGGTTCAGGGTTTAGGGTTTAGGATTGTTTAAGGTTTAGGGTAGATTAGGTTTAGGATTTAAAGTTTAGTTTTAGGGTTAGGGTTAGGTTTAGGGTTTAGGGTTTAGTGTTAGTATTAGGGTTAGGGTTAAAGTTAGGGTTAGGGTAAGGGTTAGGATTAGGTTTAGGGTTAGTGTTAGGGTTAGGGTTAGGGTTAGGGTTAGGGTTAGGTTTAGGATTAGGGTTAGGGTTAGGGTTAGGGTAAGGGTTAGGGGTTAGGGTTAGGGTTATGGTTATTGTTAGGTTTAGGGTTTAGGGTTTAGTGTTTAGGGTTTAAGTTTTAGGGTTTAGGATTGTTTAAGATTTAGGGTGGTTTAGGTTAAGGGTTTAGGGTTTAGAGTTTAGGATTGTTTAAGGTTTAGGGTTGTTTAGGGTATAGTGTTTAGGGTTAAAAGTTTAGGGTTGTTTAGGGTTTAGTGTTTAGGGTTTAGGGTTGTTTAAGGTTTAGTGTTTAAAATTTAGGTTTTAGGGTTGTTTTGGGTTTACTGTTTAGTGTTGTTTAGGGTATAGTGTTAATGGTTTAGGGTTTAGGGTTATTTAGGGTTTAGTGTTTAAGGTTTAAGGTATAGGGTTGTTTAGGGTTTAGTGTTTAGGGTTGTTTATGGTTTAGTGATTAGGGTTGTTTAGGGTTGTTTAGAGGTTAGTGTTTATGGTTATTCAGGGTTTATGATTTAGGGTTGTTCAGGGTTTAGGATTTATGGTTGTTCAGGGTTTAGGATTTAGGGATTAAGGTTAAGGGGTTAAGGTTAGGGTTAGGGTTAGGGTTAGGGTTAGGGTTAGCATTAGGGTTAGAGTTAGGGTTAGAGTTAAGGTTATGGGGTTATGTTAGGCTTAAGGTTAGGGTTAGGGTTATGGGGTTAAGGTTAGGGTTGGGGTTAGGGTTAGGTTTAGGTTTAGGGTTAGGGTTAGGGTTATGGTTATTCTTAGATTTATGGTTTAAAATTTAGGGTTTATGGTTTAAGGTTTAGGGTTTAGGATTGTTTAAGTTTTAGGGTGTTTTAGGTTTAGGGTATAGGGTTTAGCGTTTAAGATTGTTTAATGTTTAGGGTTGTCTAGATTTTAGCGTTTAGAGTTGTTTAGGGTTTTTTAGGGTTGTTTATGATTTAGTGTTTAGGGTTGTTCATGATTTATGATTTAGGATATTTTAAGGTTTAGGGTTTAAGGTTGTATAGTGTTTTAGGGTTTAGGGTATAATGTTTAGTGTTAAGGGTTTAGGGTTGTTTAGGGTATAGTGTTAATGGTTTTAGGGTTTAGGCTTGTTTAGGGTTTAGTGTTTAGGGTTTAGGGTTTAGGGGTTTTTAGCGTTTAGTGTTTATAGTTTAGGATTTAGGGTGCTTTTGGAATAAGTGTTTAGGGTTTTTCGGGGTTTAGGGTTTAGGATTTAGGGTGTTAGGTTAGTGTTAGGGTTAGGTTTAGGGTTAAGATGAGGGTTAGGGTGAGGGTTAAGGTTAGGGTTAGGGTTAAGGTTAGTGTTAGTGTTAGGTTAAGGGTTAGGGTTAGGGACAGGGTTAGGGTTATGGTTAGGGTTAGGGTTAAGGTTAGGGTTAGGGTTATGGTTAGGGTTAGGGTTAGGGATTTGGGTTAGGGTTAGTGTTAGGGGTTATGGGTTAGTGTTAGGGTTAGGGTTAGGGTTAGGGTTAGGGTTAGGGGTTAGGGTTAGTGTTAGGGTTATTATTAGGGGGTTAGGATTAAGTTTAGGATTAGTGTTAGGGTTAGAATTAGAAATAGGGTTAGTGTAAGGATTAGGGTCAGGGTTAGGTTTAGGGTTAGGGTTAGGGTTAGGGTTAGGGTTAGGGTTAGGTTTAGGGTCAGGGAGGGTTTAGGGTTAGGGTTAGGGTTAGGGTTAGATTTAGGTTTAGGTTTAGGTTTATTGTTAGACTTAGGATTTAGGGTCTAAGGTTTATGGTTTAGGATTGTTTAAGGTTTAGGGTGGATTAGGTTTAGGGTTTAAAGTTTAGTGTTATGGTTACGGTTTGGGTTAGGGTTAGGGTTAGGGTTAAAATTAGGGTTAAGATTGGGGTTAGGATTAGGTTTAGGGTTAGGGTTAGGGTTAGGGTTAGGGTTAGGGTTAGGGTTAGGGTTAGGATTAGGTTTAGGGTTAGGGTTAGGGTTATGGTAAGGGTTAGGGGTTAGGGTTAGGGTGATGGTTATTGTTAGGTTTAGGGTTTAGGGTTTAGTGTTTAGGGTTTAAGGTTTAGGGTTTAGGATTGTTTAAGATTTAGGGTGGTTTAGGTTAAGGGTTTAGGGTTTAGAGTTTAGGATTGTTTAAGGTTTAGGGTTGTTTAGGGTATAGTGTTTAGGGTTAAAAGTTTAGGGTTGTTTAGGGTTTAGTGTTTAGGGTTTAGGGTTGTTTAAGGTTTAGTGTTTAAGGTTTAGGTTTTAGGGTTGTTTTGGGTTTAGTGTTTAGTGTTGTTTAGGGTATAGTGTTAATGGTTTAGGGTTTAGGGTTATTTAGGTTTTAGTGTTTAAGGTTTAAGGTATAGGGTTGTTTAGGGTTTAGTGTTTAGGGTTGTTTATGGTTCAGTGATTAGGGTTGTTTAGGGTTGTTTAGAGGTTAGTGTTTAGGGTTATTCAGGGTTTATGATTTAGGGTTGTTCAGGGTTTAGGATTTATGGTTGTTCAGGGTTTAGGATTTAGGGATTAAGGTTAAGGGGTTAGGGTTAGGGTTAGGGTTAGGGTTAGCATTAGGGTTAGAGTTAGGGTTAGAGTTAGGGTTATGGGGTTATGTTAGGCTTAAGGTTAGGGTTAGGGTTATGGGGTTAAGTTTAGGGTTGGGGTTAGGGTTAGGTTTAGGTTTAGGGTTAGGGTTAGGGTTATGGTTATTCTTAGATTTACGGTTTAAATTTTAGGGTTTATGGTTTAAGGTTTAGGGTTTAGGATTGTTTAAGTTTTAGGGTGGTTTAGGTTTAGGGTATAGGGTTTAGCGTTTAAGATTGTTTAATGGTTAGGGTTGTTTAGGTTTTAGCGTTTAGAGTTGTTTAGGGTTTTTTAGGGTTTTTTATAATTTAGTGTTTAGGGTTTTTCAGAATTTATGATTTAGGATATTTTAAGGTTTAGGGTTTAAGGTTGTATAGTGTTTTAGGGTTTAGGGTATAATGTTTAGGGTTAAGGGTTTAGGGTTGTTTAGGGTATAGTGTTAATGCTTTTAGGGTTTAGGCTTGTTTAGGGTTTAGTGTTTAGGGTTTAGTGTTTAGGGTTTTTTAGCGTTTAGTGTTTATAGTTTAGGGTTTAGGGTGCTTTTGGAATTAGTGTTTAGGGTTTTTCGGGGTTTAGGGTTTAGGATTTAGGGTGTTAGGGTTAGTGTTAGGGTTAGGTTTAGGGTTAAGGTGAGGGTTAGGGTGAGGGTTAATGTTAGGGTAAGGGTTAAGGTTAGTGTTAGTGTTAGAATATGGGTTAGGGTTAGGGATAGGGTTAGGGTTAGGGTTAGGGTTAGGGTTAAGGTTAGGGTTAGGGTTAGGGTTAGGGGTTTGGGTTAGGGTTAGTGTTAGGGGTTAGGGGTTAGTGTTAGGGTTAGGGTTAGGGTTAGGGTTAGGTTTAGTGTTAGGGTTATTATTAGGGGGTTAGGTTTTAGTTTAGGATTAGTTTTAGGGTTAGAATTAGAAATAGGGTTAGTGTTAGGATTAGGGTCAGGGTTAGGTTTAGAAATATGGTTAGGGTTAGGGTTAAGGGTAGGCTTAGGGTTTAGCGTTAGAATGAAAGTTTGGGGTTTAGTGTTAGGATTAGGGATAGTGTGAGGTTTAGGGTTAGGTTTAGGGTTAGGATTAGGGTTAGTGTTTGGGTTATGATTAGTGTTAAGATTAGGATTAGGGTTAGGGTCAGGTTTATGTTCATGGTTAGGGTTAGGGTTAGGGTTCGATTTAGGGTTAGGTTTAGGTTTATTGTTAGATTTAGGGTTTAGGGTTTAAGGTTTATGGTTTAGGATTGTTTAAGTTTAAGGGTGGATTAGGTTTAGGGTTTAGAGTTTAGTATTATGGTTACGGTTAGGGTTAGGGTTAGGGTTAGGGTTAGGGTTAGGTTTAAGGTTAGGGTTAGTGTTAGGGTTAGGGTTATGGTTAGTGTTAGGTTTAGGGTTAGGGTTAGGGTCAGGGTTAGGTTTAGGTTTAGGGATAGGATTAGGGTTAGATTTAGGGTTAGGTTTAGGTTTATTGTTAGATTTAGGGTTTAGGGTTTAAGGTTTATGGTTTAGGATTGTTTAAGGTTTAGGGTGGATTAGGTTTAGGGTTTAGAGTTTAGTGTTATGGTTACGGTTAGGGTTAGGGTTAGGGATGGGGTTAGGGTTAGGTTTAGGGTTATGGTAAGGGTTAGGTTTAGGGTTACAGTTAGGGTTAGGGTAAAAGTTAGGGGGTTAGTGTTAGGGTTTGTGTTAGGGTTAGGGTTAGGGTTAGGTTAGGGTTAAGGTTAGGGTTAGGGTTAGGGTTAGGGTTAGGTTAGGGTTAGAGTTAGGGTTAGGGTTAGGGTTAGGGGTTAGGGTTAGTGAAAGGGTTAGGGTTATTATTAGGGGGTTAGCTTTAAGTTTAGGATTAGTGTTAGGGTTAGAATTAGAAATAGGGTTAGTGTTAGGATTAGGGTCAGGGTTAGGTTTAGGGTTTCGGTTAGGGTTAGGGTTAGGGTCAGGGAGGGTTTAGGGTTAGGGTTAGGGTTAGGGTTAGATTTAGGGTTAGGTTTAGGTTTATTGTTAGATTTAGGTGTTAGGGTCTAAGGTTTGTGGTTTAGGATTGTTTAAGGTTTAGGGTGGATTAGGTTTAGGGTTTAGAGTTTAGTGTTATGGTTACGGTTAGGGTTAGGGTTAGGGTTAGGATTAGGGTTAAGGTTAGGGTTAGGATTAGGTTTAGGGTTAGGGTTAGGGTTAGGGTTAGGGTTAGGTTTAGGATTAGGGTTAGGGTAAGGGTTAGGGGTTAGGGTTAGGGTTATGGTTATTGTTAGGTTTAGGGTTTACGGTTTAGTGTTTAGGGTTTAAGATTTGGGGTTTAGGATTGTTTAAGATTTAGGGTAGTTTAGGTTAAGTGTTTAGGGTTTAGAGTTTAGGATTGTTTAAGGTTTAGGGTTGTTTATGGTATAGTGTTTAGGGTTAAAAGTTTAGGGTTGTTTAGGGTTTAGTGTTTAGGGTTTAGGGTTGTTTAAGGTTTAGTGTTTAAGTTTTAGGTTTTAGGGTTGTTTTGGGTTTAGTGTTTAGAGTTGTTTAGGGTATAGTGTTAATGGTTTAGGGTTTAGGGTTATTTAGGGATTAGTGTTTAAGGTTTAAGTTATAGGGTTGTTTATGGTTTAGTGTTTAGGGTTGTTTATGGTTTAGTGATTAGGGTTGTTTAGGGTTGTTTAGAGGTTAGTGTTTAGGATTATTCAGGGTTTATGATTTAGGGTTGTTCAGGGTTAAGGATTTATGGTTGTTCGGGGTTTAGGATTTAGGGATTAAGGTTAAGGGGTTAGGGTTAGAGTAAGGGTTAGGGTTAGCATTAGGGTTAGAGTTAGGGTTAGAGTTAGGGTTATAGGGTTATGTTAGGCTTAAGGTTATGGTTAGGGTTATGGGGTTAAGGTTAGGGTTGGGGTTAGTGTTAGGTTTAGGTTTAGGGTTATTGTTAGGGTTATGGATATTCTTAGATTTATGGTTTAAAATTTAGGGTTTATGGTTTAAGGTTTAGGGTTTAGGACTGTTTAAGTTTTTAGGGCCGTTGCTAGGGCCGTTGTTAGGGCCGTTGCTAGGGCCCATGTTAGGGCCGTTGCTAGGATTAGGGATAGTGTGAGGTTTAGGGTTAGGTTTAGGGTTAGGGTTAGGGTTAGTGTTTGGGTTATTATTACTGTTATTATTAGGGTTAGGGTTAGGGTCAGGTTTAGGTTTAGGGTTAGGGTTAGGGTTAGGGTTAGATTTAGGGTTAGGTTTAGGTTTATTGTTAGATTTAGGGTTTAGGGTTTAAGGTTTAAGGTTTAGGATTGTTTAAGGTTTAGGGTAGATTAGGTTTAGGGTTTAGAGTTTAGTATTATGGTTACGGTTAGGGTTAGGGTTAGGGTTAGGGTTAGGGTTAGGGATAGGTTAGGGTTAGGGTTAGGGTTAAGGTTAGGGTTAATGTTAAGGTTAGGGTTATGGTTAGTGTTATTATTAGGGTTAGGTTTAGGGTCAGGGTTAGGTTTAGGGTTAGGGATAGGGTTAGGGTTAGATTTAGGGTTAGGTTTAGGTTTATTGTTAGATTTAGGGTTTAGGGTTTAAGGTTTATGGTTTAGGATTGTTTAAGGTTTAGGGTGGATTAGGTTTAGGGTTTAGAGTTTAGTGTTATGGTTACGGTTAGGGTTAGGGTTAGGGATGGTGTTAGGGTTAGGGTTAGGGTTATGGTAAGGGTTAGGGTTAGGGTTAGGGTTATAGTAAAAGTTAGGGGGTTAGTGTTAGGGTTTGGGTTAGGGTTAGGGTTAGGGTTAGGGTTAGGTTAGGGTTAGGGGTTAGTGTTAGGGTTAGGGTTAGGTTTAGGGTTAGGTTAGGGTTAGGGTTAGGGTTAGGGTTAGGGGTTAGGCTTAGTGTTAGGGTTAGGGTTATTATTAGGGGGTTAGGTTTAAGTTTAGGATTAGTGTTAGGGTTAGAATTAGAAATAGGGTTAGTATTAGGATTAGGGTCAGGGTTAGGTTTAGTGTTAGGGTTAGGGTTAGGGTTAGGGTTAAAGTCAGGAGGGTTTAGGGTTAGGGTTAGGGTTAGGGTTAGATTTAGAGTTAGGTTTAGGTTTATTGTTAGATTTAGGGTTTAGGGTCTACGGTTTATGGTTTAGGATTGTTTAAGGTTTAGGGTGGATTAGGTTTAGTGTTTAGAGTTTAGTGTTATGGTTACGGTTAGGGTTAGGATTAGGGTTAAGGTTAGGGTTAGGGTTAGGGTTAGGGTTAGGGTTACGGTTAGGGTTAGGGTTAGGGTTAGGTTTAGGGTTAGGGTTAGGGTTAGGGTTAGGGTAAGGGTTAGGGGTTAGGGTTAGGGTTAGGGTTAAGGTTAGGGTTAGGGTTAAGGTTAGGGTTTGGGTTAGGGTTAGGGTTAGGGTTAGGGTAAGGTTAGGGATAGGGTTAGGGCTAGGGTTAGGGCTTAGGGTTAGGGTTAGGGTTAGGGTTAGGATTAGGGTTAGGGTTAGTGTTAGGGTTAGAGTTAGGGTTAGGGTTAGGGTTATGGGGTTAAGGTAAGGGTAGGGTAGGGTTATGGTTATTCTTAGATTTATGGTTTAAAATTTAGGGTTTATGGTTTAAGGTTAAGGGTTTAGGATTGTTTAAGTTTTTAGGGCCGTTGCTAGGGCCGTTGTTAGGGCCGTTGCTAGGGCCGTTGTTAGGGCCTTTGCTAGGTTCGTTGTTAGGGCCGTTGCTAGGGCCCTTGTTAGGGCCGATGCTAGGGCCGTTGTTAGGGCCGTTCCTAGGGCCGTTGTTAGGACCGTTGCTAGGGCCGTTGCAAGGGCCGTTGTTAGGGCCGTTGCCAGGGCCCTTGTTAGGGCCGTTGCTAGGGCCGTTGCTAGGGCCGTTGCTACGGGCGTTGCTAGGGCCGTTGCAAGGGCCGTTGTTAGGGCCGTTGCTAGGGCGGTTGTTAGGGCCGTTTCTAGGGCCGTTGCTTGGGCCGTTGCTAGGGCCCTTGTTTGGGCCGTTGCTAAGGCCCTTGTTAGGGCCGTTGCTAGGGCCGTTGCTAGGGCCGTTTCAAGGACCGTTGTTAGGGCCGTTGCTAGGGCCCTTGTTAGGGCCGTTGCTAGGGCTGTTGTTAGGGCCCTTGTTAGGGCCGTTGCTAGGGCCCTCGTTAGGGCCGTTGCTAGGGCCGTTGCTAGGACCGTTGTTAGGGCCGTTGCTAGGGCCCTTGTTAGGGCTGTTGGTAGGGCCGTTGCTAGGGCCGTTGCAAGGGCCGTTGTTAGGGCCGTTGCTAGGGCCCTTTTTAGGGCCGTTGCTAGGGCCGTTGTTAGGGCCGTTGCTAGGGCCGTTGTTAGGGCCGTTGGTAGGGCCGTTGCTAGGGCCGTTTTTAGGGCCCTTGTTAGGGCCGTTGCTAGGGCCCTTGTTAGGGCCGTTGCAAGGGCCCTTGTTAGAGCCGTTGATAGGGCCCTTGTAGGGCCGTTGCTAGGGCCGTTGCTAGGGCCCTTGTTAGGGCCGTTGATAGGGCCCTTGTTAGGGCCGTTGCTAGGGCCGTTGCTAGGGCCCTTGTTAGGGCCGTTGCTAGGGCCGTTGCTAGGGCCGTTGCTAGGGCCGTTGCTAGGGCCCATGTTAGGCCCGTTGCTAGGGCCGTATCTAGGGCCGTTGTTAGGGCCGTTGCTAGGGCCGTTGCTAGGGCCCTTGTTAGGGCCGTTGCTAGGGCCGTTGCTAGGGCCGTTGTTAGGTCCGTTGCTAGGGCCGTTGCTAGGGCCGTTGCTAGGGCCGTTGCAAGGGCCGTTGTTAGGGCTGTTGCAAGGGCCCTTGTTAGGGCCGTTGCTAGGGCCGTTGCTAGGGCCCTTTTTATGTCCGTTGCTAGGGCCCTTGTTAGGGCCGTTGCTAGGGCCGTTGCTAGGGCCGTTGCTAGGGCCGTTGCTAGGGCCGTTGCTAGGGCCGTTTGTAGGGCCGTTGCTAGATCCATTGCTAGGGCCGTTGCAAGGGCCGTTGTTAGGGCTGTTGCAAGGGCCATTTTTAGGGCCGTTGCTAGGGCCGTTGCTAGGGCCGTTGCTAGGGCCGTTGTTAGGTCCGTTGCTAGGGCCGTTGCTAGGGCCGTTGCTAGGGCCGTTGCTAGATCCGTTGCTAGGGCCGTCGCAAGGGCCGTTTTTAGGGCTGTTGCTAGGGCCCTATATAGGGCCGTTGCTAGGGCCGTTGCTAGGGCCGTTGCTAGGGCCGTTGTTAGGTCCGTTACTAGGGCCGTTGCTAGGGCCGTTGCTAGGGCCGTTGTTAGGGCCGTTGTTAGGGCCCTTGTTTGGGCCGTTGCTAGGGCCCTTGTTTGGGCCGTTGCTAGGGCCGTTGCTAGGGCCGTTTCAAAGGCCGTTGTTAGGGCCATTGCTAGGGCCCTTGTTAGGGTCGTTGCTAGGGCCGTTGTTAGGGCCGTTGCTAGGGCCGTTGCTAGGGTTGTTCCTAGGGCTGCTTCAAGGGCCGTTGTTAGGGCCGTTGCTAGGGCCCTTGTTAGGGCCGTTGATAGGGCCGTTGCTAGGGCCGTTGCTAGGGCCGTTGCTAGGGCCGTTGTTAGGGCCGTTGCTAGGCCGTTGCTAGGGCCGTTGCTAGGGCCGTTGCTAGGGCCCTTGTTAGAACCGTTGCTAGGGCCGTTGCTAGGGCCGTTGCTAGGGCCGTTGCTAGGTCCCTTGTTAGGGCCGTTGCTAGGGCCGTAGCTAGGGCCGTTGCTAGGGCCGTTGCTAGGGCCGTTGCTAGGGCCCTTGTTAGGGCCGTTGCTAGGGCCCTTGTTAGGGCCGTTGCTAGGGCCCTTGTTAGGGCCGTTGCTAGGGCCGTTGCTAGGGCCGTTGTTAGGGCCGTTGCTAGGGCCGTTGCTAGGGCCGTTTTTAGGGCCGTTGGTAGGGCCGTTGCTAGGGCCGTTGCTAGGGCCGTTGCAAGGGCCGTTGTTAGGGCCGTTGCTTGGGCCCTTTTTGGGGCCGTTGCTAGGTCCGTTGCTAGGGCCGTTGCTAGGGCCGTTGCTAGGGCCCTTGTTAGGGCCGTTGCTAGGGCCGTTGGTAGGGCCGTTGCTATGGCCGTTGCTAGGGCCGTTGCTAGGGCCGTTTCAAAGGCCGTTGTTAGGGCCGTTGCTAGGGCCGTTGTTAGGGCCGTTGCTAGGGCCGTTGCTAGGGCGGTTGTTAGGGCCGTTGCTAGGGCCGTTGCTAGGGCCGTTACTAGGGCCGTTGCTAGGGCCCTTGTTAGGGCCGTTGCTAGGGCCGTTGCTAGGGCCGTTGCTAGGGCCGTTGCTAGGGCCCTTGTTAGGGCCGTTGCTAGGGCCGTAGCTAGGGCCGTTGCTAGGGCCGTAGCTAGGGCCGTTGCTAGGGCCCTTGTTAGGGCCGTTGCTAGGGCCCTTGTTAGGGCCGTTGCTAGGGCCCTTGTTAGGGCCGTTGCTAGGGCTGTTGCTAGGGCCGTTGTTAGGGCCGTTGCTAGGGCCGTTGCTAGGGCCGTTTTTAGGGCCGTTGGTAGGGCCGTTGCTAGGGCCTTTGCTAGGGCCGTTGCAAGGGCCGTTGTTAGGGCCGTTGTTAGGGCCGTTGCTAGGGCCATTGCTAGGGTTGTTCCTAGGGCCGTTTCAAAGGCCGTTGTTAGGGCCGTTGCTAGGGCCCTTGTTAGGGCCGTTGCTAGGGCCGTTGTTAGGGCCGTTGCTAGGGCCGTTGCTAGGGCCGTTGTTAGGGCCGTTGCTAGGGCCGTTTCTAGGGCCCTTGTTAGTGCCGTTGCTAGGGCCGTTGCTAGGGCCGTTGCTAGGGCCGTGGCTAGGGCCCTTGTTAGGGCCCTTATAGGGCCGTAGCTAGGGCTGTTGCTAGGGCCGTTGCTAGGGCCCTTTTTAGGGCCGTTGCTAGGGCCGTTGCTAGGGCCGTTGCTAGGGCTATTGTTAGGGCCGTTGCTAGGGCCGTTGCTAGGGCCCTTGAATGGGCCGTTGCTAGGGCCGTTGCTAGGGCCGTTGCTAGGGCCGTTGCTAGGGCCCTTGTTAAGTCCGTTGCTAGGGCTGTAGCTAGGGCCGTTGCTAGGGCCGTTGCTAGGGCCCTTGTTAGGGCCGTTGATAGGGCCCTTGTTAGGGCCGTTGCTAGGGCCCTTGTTAGGGCCGTTGCTAGGGCCCTTGTTAGGGCCGTTGCTAGGGCCGATGCTAGGGCCGTTGCTATGGCCGTTGCTAGGGCCGTTGCTAGGGCCGTTGCTAGGGCCGTTGCTAGGTCCCTTGTTAGGGCCGTTGCTAGGGCCCTTGTTTGGGCCGTTGCTAGGGCCGTGTTAGGGCCGTTGCTAGGGCCGTTGCTAGGGCCGTTGCTAGGGTTGTTCCTAGGGCCGTTTCAAAGGCCGTTGTTAGGGCCGTTGCTAGGGCCCTTGTTAGGGCCGTTGCTAGGGCCGTTGTTAGGGCCGTTGCTAGGGCCGTAGCTAGGGCCGTTGTTAGGGCCGTTGCTAGGGCCGTAGCTAGGGCCGTTGCTAGGGCCGTTGCTAGGGCCGTTGATAGGGCCCTTGTTAGGGCCGTTGCTAGGGCCCTTGTTAGGGCCGTTGCTAGGGCCCTTGTTAGGGCCGTTGCTAGGGCCCTTGTTTGGGCCGTTGCTACGGCCCTTGTTAGGGCCGTTGCTAGGGCCGTTGCTAGGGCCGTTTCAAGGACCGTTGTTAGGGCCGTTGCTAGGGCCCTTGTTAGGGCCGTTGCTAGGGCTGTTGTTAGGGCCCTTGTTAGGGCCGTTGCTAGGGTCCTCGTTAGGGCCGTTGCTAGGGCCGTTGCTAGGACCGTTGTTAGGGCCGTTCCTAGGGCCCTTGTTAGGGCTGTTGGTATTGCCGTTGCTAGGGCCGTTGCAAGGGCCGTTGTTAGGGCCGTTGCTAGGGCCCTTTTTAGGGCCGTTGCTAGGGCCGTTGTTAGGGCCGTTGCTAGGGCCGTTGTTAGGGCCGTTGGTAGGGCCGTTGCTAGGGCCGTTGTTAGGGCCCTTGTTAGGGCCGTTGCTAGGGCCCTTGTTAGGGCCGTTGCAAGGGCCCTTGTTAGGGCCGTTGCTAGGGCCGTTGCTAGGGCCCTTGTTAGGGCCGTTGCTAGGGCCGTTGCTAGGGCCCTTGTTAGGGCCGTTGCTAGGGCCCTTGTTAGGGCCGTTGCTAGGGCCCTTGTTAGGGCCGTTGCTAGGGCCGTTGCTAGGGCCCTTGTTAGGGCCGTTGCTAGGGCCGTTGCTAGGGCCGTTGCTAGGGCCCTTGTTAGGCCCGTTGCTAGGGCCGTATCTAGGGCCGTTGCTAGGGCCGTTGCTAGGGCCGTTGCTAGGGCCCTTGTTTGGGCCGTTGCTAGGGCCCTTTTTATGTCCGTTGCTAGGGGCCTTGTTAGGGCCGTTGCTAGGGCCGTTGCTAGGGCCGTTGCTAGGGCCGTTGCTAGGGCCGTTGTTAGGGCCGTTGGTAGGGCCGTTGCTAGGGCCGTTGTTAGGGCCGTTGCTAGATCCATTGCTAGGGCCGTTGCAAGGGCCGTTGTTAGGGCCGTTGCAAGGGCCCTTTTTAGGGCCGTTGCTAGGGCCGTTGCTAGGGCCGTTGCTAGGGCCGTTGTTAGGTCCGTTGCTAGGGCCGTTGCTAGGGCCGTTGCTAGGGCCGTTGCTAGATCCGTTGCTAGGGCCGTCGCAAGGGCCGTTTTTAGGGCTGTTGCTAGGGCCCATTTTAGGGCCGTTGCTAGGGCCGTTGCTAGGGCCGTTGCTAGGGCCGTTGTTAGGTCCGTTACTAGGGCCGTTGCTAGGGCCGTTGCTAGGGCCGTTGTTAGGGCCGTTGTTAGGGCCCTTGTTTGGGCCGTTGCTAGGGCCCTTGTTTGGGCCGTTGCTAGGGCCGTTGCTAGGGCCGTTTCAAAGGCCGTTGTTAGGGCCGTTGCTAGGGCCCTTGTTAGGGTAACGTTGCTAGGGCCGTTGTTAGGGCCGTTGCTAGGGCCGTTGCTAGGGCCGTTGCTAGGGTTTTTCCTAGGGCTGTTTCAAGGGCCGTTGTTAGGGCCGTTGCTAGGGCCCTTGTTAGGGCCGTTTCTAGGGCCGTTGCTAGGGCCGTTGCTAGGGCCGTTGCTAGGGCCGTTGTTAGGGCCGTTGCTAGGCCGTTGCTAGGGCCGTTGCTAGGGCCGTTGCTAGGGCCCTTGTTAGAACCGTTGCTAGGGCCGTTGCTTGGGCCGTTGCTAGGGCCGTTGCTAGGTCCCTTGTTAGGGCCGTTGCTAGGGCCGTAGCTAGGGCCGTTGCTAGGGCCGTTGCTATGGCCGTTGCTAGGGCCCTTGTTAGGGCCGTTGCTAGGGCCCTTGTTAGGGCCGTTGCTAGGGCCCTTGTTAGGGCCGTGGCTAGGGCCCTTGTTAGGGCCGTTGCTAGGGCCCTTGTTAGGGCCGTTGCTAGGGCCCTTGTTAGGGCCGTTGCTAGGGCCGTTGCTAGGGCCGTTGTTAGGGCCGTTGCTAGGGCCGTTGCTAGGGCCGTTTTTAGGGCCGTTGGTAGGGCCGTTGCTAGGGCCGTTGCTAGGGCCGTTGCAAGGGCCGTTGTTAGGGCCGTTGCTTGGGCCCTTTTTGGGGCCGTTGCTAGGGCCGTTGCTAGGGCCGTTGCTAGGGCCGTTCCTAGGGCCGTTGTTAGGTCCGTTGCTAGGGCCGTTGCTAGGGCCCTTGTTAGGGCCGTTACTAGGGCCGTTGGTAGGGCCGTTGCTATGGCCATTGCTAGGGCCGTTGCTAGGGCCTTTTCAAAGGCCGTTGTTAGGGCCGTTGCTAGGGCCGTTGCTAGGGCCGTTGCTAGGGTTGTTCCTAGGGCTGTTTCAAGGGTTGTTGTTAGGGCCGTTGCTAGTGCCCTTGTTAGGGCCGTTGCTAGGGCCGTTGTTAGGGCCGTTGCTAGGGCCGTTGCTAGGGCGGTTGTAAGGGCCGTTGCTATGGCCGTTGCTAGGGCCGTTGCTAGGGCCGTTGCTAGGGCCCTTGTTAGGGCCGTTGCTAGGGCCGTTGCTAGGGCCGTTGCTAGGGCCGTTGCTAGGGCCCTTGTTAGGGCCGTTGCTAGGGCCGTAGCTAGGGCCGTTGCTAGGGCCGTAGCTAGGGCCGTTGCTAGGGCCCTTGTTAGGGCCGTTGCTAGGGCCCTTGTTAGGGCCGTTGCTAGGGCCCTTGTTAGGGCCGTTGCTAGGGCCGTTGCTAGGGCCGTTGTTAGGGCCGTTGCTAGGGCCGTTGCTAGGGCCGTTTTTAGGGCCGTTGGTAGGGCCGTTGCTAGGGCCTTTGCTAGGGCCGTGGCAAGGGCCGTTGTTAGGGCCGTTGTTAGGGCCGTTGCTAGGGTTGTTCCTAGGGCCGTTTCAAAGGCCGTTGTTAGGGCCGTTGCTAGGGCCCTTGTTAGGGCCGTTGCTAGGGCCGTTGTTAGGGCCGTTGCTAGGGCCGTTTCTAGGGCCCTTGTTAGGGCCGTTGCTAGGGCCGTTGCTAGGGCCCTTGTTAGTGCCGTTGCTAGGGCCGTTGCTAGGGCCGTTGCTAGGGCCGTGGCTAGGGCCCTTGTTAGGGCCGTTATAGGGCCGTAGCTAGGGCTGTTGCTAGGGCCGTTGCTAGGGCCCTTGTTAGGGCCGTTGCTAGGGCCCTTGTTAGGGCCGTTGCTAGGGCCCTTGTAAGGGCGTTGCTAGGGCCCTTTTTAGGGCCGTTGCTAGGGCCGTTGCTAGGGCCGTTGTTAGGGCCGTTGCTAGGGCCGTTGCTAGGGCCCTTGTTAGGGCCGTTGCTAGGGCCCTTGTTAGGGCCGTTGCTAGGGCCCTTGTTAGGGCCGTTGCTAGGACTCTTGTTAGGGCCGTTGCTAGGGCCGTTGCTAGGGTTGTTCCTAGGGCCGTTTGAAGGGCCGTTGTTAGGGCCGTTGCTAGGGCCCTTGTTAGGGCCGTTGCTAGGGCCCTTGTTAGGGCCGTTGCTAGGGCCCTTGTTAGGGCCGTTGCTAGGACCGTTGCTAGGGCCGTTGCTAGGGCCGTTGCTAGGGCCGTTGCTAGGGCCCTTGTTAGGGCCGTTGCTAGGGCCCTTGTTAGGGCCGTTGCTAGGGCCGTTGTTAGGGCCGTTGCTAGGGCCGTTGCTAGGGCCGTTGCTAGGGTTGTTCCTAGGGCCGTTTCAAAGGCCGTTGTTAGGACCGTTGCTAGGGCCCTTGTTAGGGCCGTTGCTAGGGCCCTTGTTAGGGCCGTTGTTAGGGCCGTTGCTAGGGCCGTTGCTAGGGCCGTTGCTAGGGCCGTTGCTATGGTCGTAGCTAGGGCCGTTGCTAGGGCCGTTGCTAGGGCCCTTGATAGGGCCGTTGCTAGGGCCCTTGTTAGGGCCGTTGCTAGGGCCGTTTCTAGGGCCCTTGTTAGGGCCGTTATAGGGCCGTAGCTAGGGCCGTTGCTAGGGCCGTTGCTAGGGCCGTTGTTAGGGCTATTCCTAGGGCCGATGTTAGGGCCGTTGCTAGGGCCGTTGCTAGGGCCGTTGCTAGGGCCGTTGTTAGAACGGTTGCTATGGCCGTTACTAGGGCCTTTGCTAGGGCCGTTGTTAGGGCCGTTGTTAGGGCCCTTGTTTGGGCCGTTGCTAGGGCCCTTGTTTGGGCCGTTGCTAGGGCCGTTGCTAGGGCCGTTTCAAAGGCCGTTGTTAGGGCCGTTGCTAGGGCCCTTGTTAGGGTCGTTGCTAGGGCCGTTGTTAGGGCCGTTGCTAGGGCCGTTGCTAGGGCCGTTGCTAGGGTTTTTCCTAGGGCCGTTTCAAGGGCCGTTGTTAGGGCCGTTTCTAGGGCCGTTGCTAGGGCCGTTGCTAGGGCCGTTGCTAGGGCCGTTGTTAGGGCCGTTGCTAGGCCGTTGCTAGGGCCGTTGCTAGGGCCGTTGCTAGGGCCCTTGTTAGGGCCGTTTCTAGGGCCGTTGCTAGGGCAGTTGCTAGGGCCGTTGCTAGGTCCCTTGTTAGGGCCGTTGCTAGGGCTGTAGCTAGGGCCGTTGCTAGGGCCGTTGCTATGGCCGTTGCTAGGGCCCTTGTTAGGGCCGTTGCTAGGGCCCTTGTTAGGGCCATTGCTAGGGCCCTTGTTAGGGCCGTTGCTAGGGCCCTTGTTAGGGCCGTTGCTAGGGCCGTTGCTAGGGCCGTTTTTAGGGCCATTGGTAGGGCCGTTGCTAGGGCCGTTTCAAAGGCCGTTGTTAGGGCCGTTGCTAGGGCCGTTGCTAGGGCCGTTGCTAGGGTTGTTCCTAGGGCTGTTTCAAGGGTTGTTGTTAGGGCCGTTGCTAGTGCCCTTGTTAGGGCCGTTGCTAGGGCCGTTGCTAGGGCGGTTGTAAGGGCCGTTGCTAGGGCCGTTGCTAGGGCCGTTGCTAGGGCCGTTGCTAGGGCCCTTGTTAGGGCCGTTGCTAGGGCCGTTTCTAGGGCCGTTGCTAGGGCCGTTGCTGGGGCCCTTGTTAGGGCCGTTGCTAGGGCCGTAGATAGGGCCGTTGCTAGGGCCGTAGCTAGGGCCGTTGCTAGGGCCCTTGTTAGGGACGTTGCTAGGGCCCTTGTTAGGGCCGTTGCTAGGGCCCTTGTTAGGGCCGTTGCTAGGGCCGTTGCTAGGGCCGTTGCTAGGGCCGTTTTTAGGGCCGTTGGTAGGGCCGTTGCTAGGGCCTTTGCTAGGGCCGTGGCAAGGGCCGTTGTTAGGGCCGTTGTTAGGGCCGTTGCTAGGGCCGTTGCTAGGGCCCTTGTTTGGGCCGTTGCTACGGCCCTTGTTAGGGCCGTTGCTAGGGCCGTTGCTAGGGCCGTTTCAAGGACCGTTGTTAGGGCCGTTGCTAGGGCCCTTGTTAGGGCCGTTGCTAGGGCCGTTGCTAGGGTCCTCGTTAGGGCCGTTGCTAGGCCGTTGCTAGGACCGTTGTTAGGGCCGTTGATAGGGCCCTTGTTAGGGCTGTTGGTATTGCCGTTGCTAGGGCCGTTGCAAGGGCCGTTGTTAGGGCAGTTGCTAGGGCCCTTTTTAGGGCCGTTGCTAGGGCCGTTGTTAGGGCCGTTGCTAGGGCCGTTGTTAGGGCCGTTGGTAGGGCCGTTGCTAGGGCCGTTGTTAGGGCCCTTGTTAGGGCCGTTGCTAGGGCCCTTGTTAGGGCCGTTGCAAGGGCCCTTGTTAGGGCGGTTGATAGGGCCCTTGTTAGGGCCGTTGCTAGGGCCGTTGCTAGGGCCCTTGTTAGGGCCGTTGCTAGGGCCCTTGTTAGGGCCGTTGCTAGGGCCCTTGTTAGGGCCGTTGCTAGGGCCGTTGCTAGGGCCCTTGTTAGGGCCGTTGCTAGGGCCGTTGCTAGGGCCGTTGCTTGGGCCGTTGTTAGGGCCCTTGTTAGGCCCGTTGCTAGGGCCGTATCTAGGGCCGTTGCTAGGGCCGTTGCTAGGGCCGTTGCTAGGGCCCTTGTTAGGGCAGTTGCTAGGGCCCTTGTTTGGGCCGTTGCTAGGGCCCTTTTTATGTCCGTTTCTAGGGCCCTTGTTAGGGCCGTTGCTAGGGCCGTTGCTAGGGCCGTTGCTAGGGCCGTTGCTAGGGCCGTTGTTAGGGCCGTTGGTAGGGCCGTTGCTAGGGCCGTTGCTAGGGCCGTTGCTAGATCCGTTGCTATGGCCGTTGTTAGGGCCGTTTTTAGGGCTGTTGCTAGGGCCCTTTTTAGGGCCGTTGCTAGGGCCGTTGCTAGGGCCGTTGCTAGGGCCGTTGTTAGGTCCGTTACTAGGGCCGTTGCTAGGGCCGTTGCTAGGGCCGTTGTTAGGGCCGTTGTTAGGGCCCTTGTTTGGGCCGTTGCTAGGGCCCTTGTTTGGGCCGTTGCTAGGGCCGTTGCTAGGGCCGTTTCAAAGGCCGTTGTTAGGGCCGTTGCTAGGGCCCTTGTTAGGGTCGTTGCTAGGGCCGTTGTTAGGGCCGTTGCTAGGGCCGTTGCTAGGGCCGTTGCTAGGGTTTTTCCTAGGGCTGTTTCAAGGGCCGTTGTTAGGGCCGTTGCTAGGGCCCTTGTTAGGGCCGTTTCTAGGGCCGTTGCTAGGGCCGTTGCTAGGGCCGTTGCTAGGGCCGTTGCTAGGGCCGTTGCTAGGGCCGTTGCTAGGGCCGTTGCTAGGGTTTTTCCTAGGGCTGTTTCAAGGGCAGTTGCTAGGGCCGTTGTTAGGGCCGTTGCTAGGCCGTTGCTAGGGCCGTTGCTAGGGCCGTTGCTAGGGCCCTTGTTAGAACCGTTGCTAGGGCCGTTGCTAGGGCCGTTGCTAGGTCCCTTGTTAGGGCCGTTGCTAGGGCCGTAGCTAGGGCCGTTGCTAGGGCCGTTGCTATGGCCGTTGCTAGGGCCCTTGTTAGGGCCGTTGCTAGGGCCCTTGTTAGGGCCGTTGCTAGGGCCCTTGTTAGGGCCGTTGCTAGGGCCGTTGCTAGGGCCGTTGTTAGGGCCGTTGCTAGGGCCGTTGCTAGGGCCGTTTTTAGGGCCGTTGGTAGGTCCGTTGCTAGGGCCGTTGCTAGGGCCGTTGCAAGGGCCGTTGTTAGGGCCGTTGCTTGGGCCCTTTTTGGGGCCGTTGCTAGGGCCGTTGCTAGGGCCGTTGCTAGGGCCTTTCCTAGGGCCGTTGTTAGGTCCGTTGCTAGGGCCGTTGCTAGGGCCCTTGTTAGGGCCGTTACTAGGGCCGTTGGTAGGGCCGTTGCTATGGCCATTGCTAGGGCCGTTGCTAGGGCCGTTTCAAAGGCCGTTGTTAGGGCCGTTGCTAGGGCCGTTGCTAGGGCCGTTGCTAGGGTTGTTCCTAGGGCTGTTTCAAGGGTTGTTGTTAGGGCCGTTGCTAGGGCCGTTGCTAGGGCGGTTGTAAGGGCCGTTGCTATGGCCGTTGCTAGGGCCGTTGCTAGGGCCGTTGCTAGGGCCCTTGTTAGGGCCGTTGCTAGGGCCGTTGCTAGGGCCGTTGCTAGGGCCGTTGCTAGGGCCCTTGTTAGGGTCGTTGCTAGGGCCGTAGCTAGGGCCGTTGCTAGGGCCGTAGCTAGGGCCGTTGCTAGGGCCCTTGTTAGGGCCGTTGCTAGGGCCCTTGTTAGGGCCGTTGCTAGGGCCCTTGTTAGGGCCGTTGCTAGGGCCGTTGCTAGGGCCGTTGTTAGGGCCGTTGCTAGGGCCGTTGCTAGGGCCGTTTTTAGGGCCGTTGTTAGGGCCGTTGCTAGGGCCGTTGCTAGGGTTGTTCCTAGGGCCGTTTCAAAGGCCGTTGTTAGGGCCGTTGCTAGGGCCCTTGTTAGGGCCGTTGCTAGGGCCGTTGTTAGGGCCGTTGCTATGGCCGTTTCTAGGGCCCTTGTTAGGGCCGTTGCTAGGGCCGTTGCTAGGGCCCTTGTTAGTGCCGTTGCTAGGGCCGTTGCTAGGGCCGTTGCTAGGGCCGTGGCTAGGGCCCTTGTTAGGGCCGTTATAGGGCCGTAGCTAGGGCTGTTGCTAGGGCCGTTGCTAGGGCCCTTGTTAGGGCCGTTGCTAGGGCCCTTGTTAGGGCCGTTGCTAGGGCCCTTGTAAGGGCGTTGCTAGGGCCCTTTTTAGGGCCGTTGCTAGGGCCGTTGCTAGGGCCCTTGTTAGGGCCGTGGCTAGGGCCATTGCTAGGGCCGTTGCTAGGGCCGTTGCTAGGGCCGTTGTTAGGGCCGTTGTTAGGGCCGTTGGTAGGGCCGTTGCTAGGGCCGTTGTTAGGGCCGTTGCTAGGGCCGTTGCTAGGGCCCTTGTTAGGGCCGTTGCTAGGGCCGTTGCTAGGGCCGTTTCAAAGGCCATTGTTAGGGCCGTTGCTAGGGCCCTTGTTAGGGCCGTTGCTAGGGCCGTTGTTAGGGCCGTTGCTAGGGCCGTTGCTAGGGCCGTTGCTAGGGTTGTTCCTAGGGCCGTTTCAAGTGCCGTTGTTAGGGCCGTTGCTAGGGCCCTTGTTAGGGCCGTTGCTAAGGCCGTTGCTAGGGTCGTTGCTAGGGACCTTGTTAGGGCGGTTGCTAGGGTCGTTGCTAGGGCCGTTGCTAGGGCCCTTGTTAGGGCCGTTGCTAGGGCCCTTGTTAGGGCCGTTGCTAGGGCCCTTGTTAGGGCCGTTGCTAGGGCCGTTGCTAGGGCCGTTGTTATGGCCGTTGTTAGGGCCATTGTTAGGGCCGTTGCTAGGGCCGTTGCTAGGGCCGTTGTTAGGGCAGTTGTTAGGGCCGTTGGTAGGGCTGTTGCTAGGGCCTTTGTTAGGGCCGTTGCTAGGTCCGTTGCTAGGGCCCTTGTTAGGGCCGTTGCTAGGGCCGTTGCTAGGGCCGTTTCAAAGGCCGTTGTTAGGGCCGTTGCTAGGGCCCTTGTTAGGGCCGTTGCTAGGGCCGTTGCTAGGGCCGTTTCAAAGGCCGTTGTTAGGGCCGTTGCTAGGGCCGTTGCTAGGGCCGTTGCTAGGGCCGTTGCTAGGGACCTTGTTAGGGCCGTTGCTAGGGCCCTTGTTAGGGCCGTTGCTAGGGCCCATGTTAGGGCCGTTGCTAGGGCCCTTGTTAGGGCCGTTGCTAGGGCCCTTTTTAGGGCCGTTGCTAGGGCCCTTGTTAGGGCCGTTGCTAGGGCCCTTGTTAGGGCCGTTGCTAGGGCCCTTGTTAGGGCCGTTGCTAGGGCCATTGCTAGGGCCGTTGTTAGGGCCGTTGCTAGGGCCGTTGTTAGGGCCGTTGGTAGGGCCGTTGGTAGGGCCGTTGCTAGGGCCGTTGCTAGGGCCGTTGTTAGGGCCGTTGTTAGGGCCGTTGGTAGGGCCGTTGCTAGGGCCGTTGTTAGGGCCGTTGCTAGGGTCGTTGATAGGGCCGTTGCTAGGGCCCTTGTTAGGGCCGTTGCTAGGGCCCTTGTTAGGGCCGTTGCTAGGGCCCTTGTTAGGGCCGTTGCTAGGGCCGTTGCTAGGGCCGTTTTTAGGGCAGTTGTTAGGGCCGTTGGTAGGGCCGTTGCTAGGGCCGTTGCTAGGGCCCTTGTTAGGGCCGTTGTTAGGGCCGTTGCTAGGGCCGTTGCTAGGGCCCTTGTTAGGGCCGTTGCTACGGCCGTTGCTAGGGCCGTTTCAAAGGCCGTTGTTAGGGCCGTTGCTAGGGCCCTTGTTAGGGCCGTTGCTAGGGCCGTTGTTAGGGCCGTTGCTAGGGCCGTTGCTAGGGCCGTGGTTAGGGCCGTTGTTTGTGCCGTTGCTAGGGCCGTTGCTAGGGCCTTTGTTAGGGCCGTTGCTAGGGCCGTTGCTAGGGCCGTCTCTAGCGCCGTTGCTAGGGCCGTTGCTAGGCCCGTGGTTACGGCCGTTGTTAGGGCCGTTGCTAGGGCCGTTGCTAGGGCCGTTGCTAGGGCCGTTGCTAGGGCCGTTGCTAGGGCCGTTGCTAGGGCCGTTGTTAGGGCCGTTGCTAGGGCCGTTGCTAGGGCCGTTGCTAGGGCCGTTGTTAAGGCCGTTGCTAGGGCCGTTGCTAGGGCCGTTGCTAGGGCCGTTGTTAGGGCCGTTGGTAGGGCCGTTGGTAGGGCCGTTGCTAGGGCCGTTGCTAGGGTCGTTGTTAGGGCCGTTGTTAGGGCCGTTGGTAGGGCCGTTGCTAGGGCCGTTGCTAGGGCCGTTGCTAGGGCCGTTGCTAGGGCCGTTGCTAGGGCCCTTGTTAGGGCCGTTGCTAGGGCCCTTGTTAGAGCCGTGGCTAGGGCCTTGTTAGGGCCGTTGCTAGGGCCGTTGTTACGGCCGTTGTTAGGGCCCTTGTTAGGGCCGTTGCTAGGGCCGTTGTTAGGGCCGTTGTTAGGGCCGTTGGTAGGGCCGTTGCTAGGGCCGTTTTTAGGGCCGTTGCTCGGGCCTTTGCTAGGGCCCTTGTTAGGGCCGTTGCTAGGGCCGTTGCTAGGGCCGTTTCAAAGGCCGTTGTTAGGGCCGTTGCTAGGGCCCTTGTTAGGGCCGTTGCTAAGGCCGTTGCTAGGGTCGTTGCTAGGGACCTTGTTAGGGCCATTGCAAGGGCCGTTGCTAGGGCCGTTACTAGGGCCGTTTCTAGGACCCTTGTTAGGGCCGTTGCTAGGGCCGTTGCTATGGCCGTTGCTAGGGCCGTTGCTAGGGTCGTTGCTAGGGCCGTTGCTATGGCCGTTGCTAGGGCCGTTGCTAGGGCCCTTGTTAGGGCCGTTGGTAGGGCCGTTGGTAGGGCCGTTGCTAGGGCCGTTGCTAGGGCCGTTGTTAGGGTCGTTGTTAGGGCCCTTGTTTAGGCCGTTGCTAGGGCCCTTGTTTGGGCCGTTGCTAGGGCCGTTGCTAGGGCCGTTGCTAGGGTTTTTCCTAGGGCCGTTTCAAGGGCCGTTGTTAGGGCCGTTGCTAGGGCCCTTGTTAGGGCCGTTGTTAGGGCCGTTGCTAGGGCCGTTGCTAGGGCCGTTGCTAGGGCCGTTGCAAGGGCCGTTGCTAGGGCCTTTGGTAGGGCCGTTGCTAGGGCCCTTGTTAGGGCCGTTGCTAGGGCTGTTGCTAAGGCCGTTGCTAGGGTCGTTGCTAGGGACCTTGTTAGGGCCGTTGCAAGGGCCGTTGCTAGGGCCGTTGCTAGGGCCCTTGTTAGGGCCGTTGCTAGGGCCGTTGCTAGGGCCGTTGCTAGGGCCGTTGCTAGGGCCCTTGTTAGGGCCGTTTCTAGGGCTGTTGCTAAGGCCGTTGCTAGGGTCGTTGCTAGGGACCTTGTTAGGGCCGTTGCAAGGGCCGTTGCTAGGGCCGTGGTTAGGGCCGTTGTTTGGGCCGTTGCTAGGGCCGTTGCTAGGGCCTTTGTTAGGGCCGTGGATAGGGCCGTTGCTAGGGCCGTTGCTAGGGCCGTTGCTAGGGCCGTTGCTAAAGCCGTGGTTAGGGCCGTTGTTAGGGCCGTTGCTAGGGCCGTTGCTAGGGCCGTTGCTAGGGCCGTTGTTAGGGCCGTTGCTAGGGCCGTTGCTAGGGCCGTTGTTAGGGCTGTTGTTAGGGCCGTTGCTAGGGCCGTTGCTAGGGCCGTTGCTAGGGCCGTTTCAAAGGCCGTTGTTAGGGCCGTTGCTAGGGCCCTTGTTAGGGCCGTTGCTAGGGCCGTTGCTAGGGCCGTTGCTAGGGTTGTTCCTAGGGCCGTTTCAAGGGCCGTTCTTAGGGCCGTTGCTAGGGCCCTTGTTAGGGCCGTTGCTAGGGCCGTTGCTAGGGCCGTTGCTAGGGCCGTTGTTAGGGCCGTTGCTAGGGCCGTTTCTAGGAACCTTGTTAGGGCCGTTGCTAGGGCCGTTGCTAGGGCCGTTGCTACGGCCGTTGCTAGGGCCGTTGCTAGGGCCGTTGCTATGGCCGTTGCTAGGGCCGTTGCTAGGGCCCTTGTTAGGGCCGTTGCTAGGTCCGTTGCTAGGGCCGTTGCTAGGGCCGTTGCTAGGGCCATTGTTAGGGCCGTTGCTAGGGCCCTTGTTAGGGCCGTGGCTAGGGCCATTGCTAGGGCCGTTCCTAGGGCCGTTGCTAGGGCCGTTGCTAGGGCTCTTGTTAGGGCCGTTGCTAGGGCCCTTGTTAGGGCCGTTGCTAGGGCCCTTGTTAGGGCCGTTGCTAGGGCCCTTGTTAGGGCCGTTGCTAGGGCCCTTGTTAGGGCCGTTGCTAGGGCCATTGTTAGGGCCGTTGCTAGGGCCCTTGTTAGGGCCGTTGCTAGGGCCATTGCTAGGGCCGTTGTTAGGGCCGTTGCTATGGCCGTTGTTAGGGCCGTTCGTAGGGCCGTTGGTAGGGCCGTTGCTAGGGCCGTTGCTAGGGCCGTTGTTAGGGCCGTTGTTAGGGCCGTTGGTAGGGCCGTTGCTAGGGCCGTTGTTAGGGCCGTTGCTAGGGTCGTTGCTAGGGCCGTTGCTAGGGCCCTTGTTAGGGCCGTTGCTAGGGCCCTTGTTAGGGCCGTTGCTAGGGCCCTTGTTAGGGCCGTTGCTAGGGCCGTTGCTAGGGCCGTTGTTACGGCCGTTGTTAGGGCCATTGTTAGGGCCGTTCGTAGGGCCGTTGTTAGGGCCGTTGCTAGGGCCGTTTCAAAGGCTGTTGTTAGGGCCGTTGCTAGGGCCCTTGTTAGGGCCGTTGCTAGGGCCGTTGCTAGGGCCGTTTCAAAGGCCGTTGTTAGGGCCGTTGCTAGGGCCGTTGCTAGGGCCGTTGCTAGGGCCGTTGCTAGGGCCCTTGTTAGGGCCGTTGCTAGGGCCCTTGTTAGGGCCGTTGCTAGGGCCCATGTTAGGGCCGTTGCTAGGGCCCTTGTTAGGGCTGTTGCTAGGGCCCTTGTTAGGGCCGTTGCTAGGGCCCTTGTTAGGGCCGTTGCTAGGGCCCTTGTTAGGGCCTTTGCTAGGGCCCTTGTTAGGGCCGTTGCTAGGGCCGTTGCTAGGGCCGTTGTTAGGGCCGTTGCTAGGGCCGTTGTTAGGGCCGTTGGTAGGGCCGTTGGTAGGGCCGTTGCTAGGGCCGTTGCTAGGGCCGTTGTTAGGGCCGTTGTTAGGGCCGTTGGTAGGGCCGTTGTTAGGGCAGTTGTTAGGGCCGTTGGTAGGGCCGTTGCTAGGGCCGTTGCTAGGGCCGTTTCAAAGGCCGTTGCTAGGGCCGTTGCTAGGGCCGTTGCTAGGGCCGTTGCTAGGGCCCTTGTTAGGGCCGTTGCTAGGGCCCTTGTTAGGGCCGTTGCTAGGGCCCATGTTAGGGCCGTTGCTAGGGCCCTTGTTAGGGCCGTTGCTAGGGCCCTTGTTAGGGCCGTTGCTAGGGCCCTTGTTAGGGCCGTTGCTAGGGCCGTAGCTAGGGCCGTTGCTAGGGCCGTTGCTAGGGCCCTTGTTAGGGCCGTTGCTAGGGCCCTTGTTAGGGCCGTAGCTAGGGCCCTTGTTAGGGCCGTTGCTAGGGCCCTTGTTAGGGCCGTTGCTAGGGTGTTGCTAGGGCCGTTGTTAGGGCCCTTGTTAGGGCCATTGGTAGGGCCGTTGGTAGGGCCGTTGCTAGGGCCGTTGCTAGGGCCGTTGTTAGGGTCGTTGTTAGGGCCCTTGTTTAGGCCGTTTCAAGGGCCGTTGTTAGGGCCGTTGCTAGGGCCCTTGTTAGGGCCGTTGCTAGGTCCGTTGCTAGGGCCGTTGCTAGGGCCGTTGCTAGGGCCATTGTTAGGGCCGTTGCTAGGGCCCTTGTTAGGGCCGTGGCTAGGGCCATTGCTAGGGCCGTTCCTAGGGCCGTTGCTAGGGCTGTTGCTAGGGCTCTTGTTAGGGCCGTTGCTAGGGCCCTTGTTAGGGCCGTTGCTAGGGCCCTTGTTAGGGCCGTTGCTAGGGCCCTTGTTAGGGCCGTTGCTAGGGCCCTTGTTAGGGCCGTTGCTAGGGCCATTGTTAGGGCCGTTGCTAGGGCCCTTGTTAGGGCCGTTGCTAGGGCCATTGCTAGGGCCGTTGTTAGGGCCGTTGCTATGGCCGTTGTTAGGGCCGTTTGTAGGGCCGTTGCTAGGGCCGTTGCTAGGGCCCTTGTTAGGGCCGTTGTTAGGGCCGTTGCTAGGGCCGTTTCAAAGGCTGTTGTTAGGGCCGTTGCTAGGGCCCTTGTTAGGGCCGTTGCTAGGGCCGTTGCTAGGGCCGTTTCAAAGGCCGTTGTTAGGGCCGTTGCTAGGGCCGTTGCTAGGTCCGTTGCTAGGGCCCTTGTTAGGGCCGTTGCTAAGGCCCTTGTTAGGGCCGTTGCTAGGGCCCATGTTAGGGCCGTTGCTAGGGCCCTTGTTAGGGCCGTTGCTAGGGCCCTTGTTAGGGCCGTTGCTAGGGCCCTTGTTAGGGCCGTTGCTAGGGCCCTTGTTAGGGCCGTTGCTAGGGCCCTTGTTAGGGCCGTTGCTAGGGCCGTTGCTAGGGCCGTTGTTAGGGCCGTTGCTAGGGCCGTTGTTAGGGCCGTTGGTAGGGCCGTTGGTAGGGCCGTTGCTAGGGCCGTTGCTAGGGCCGTTGTTAGGGCCGTTGTTAGGGCCGTTGGTAGGGCCGTTGTTAGGGCAGTTGTTAGGGCCGTTGGTAGGGCCGTTGCTAGGGCCGTTGCTAGGGCCGTTTCAAAGGCCGTTGCTAGGGCCGTTGCTAGGGCCGTTGCTAGGGCCGTTGCTAGGGCCGTTGCTAGGGCCCTTGTTAGGGCCGTTGCTAGGGCCCTTGTTAGGGCCGTTGCTAGGGCCCATGTTAGGGCCGTTGCTAGGGCCCTTGTTAGGGCCGTTGCTAGGGCCCTTGTTAGGGCCGTTGCTAGGGCCCTTGTTAGGGCCGTTGCTAGGGCCCTTGTTAGGGCCGTTGCTAGGGCCCTTGTTAGGGCCGTTGCTAGGGCCATTGCTAGGGCCGTTGTTAGGGCCGTTGCTAGGGCCGTTGTTAGGGCCGTTGGTAGGGCCGTTGGTAGGGCCGTTGCTAGGGCCGTTGCTAGGGCCGTTGTTAGGGCCGTTGTTAGGGCCGTTGCTAGGGCCGTTGTTAGGGCAGTTGTTAGGGCCGTTGGTAGGGCTGTTGCTAGGGCCGTTGTTAGGGCCGTTGCTAGGGCCGTTGCTAGGGCCCTTGTTAGGGCCGTTGCTAGGGCCGTTGCTAGAGCCGTTTCAAAGGCCGTTGTTAGGGCCGTTGCTAGGGCCCTTGTTAGGGCCGTTGCTAGGGCCGTTGTTAGGGCCGTTGCTAGGGCCGTTGCTAGGGCCGTGGTTAGGGCCGTTGTTTGGGCCGTTGCTAGGGCCGTTGCTAGGGCCTTTGTTAGGGCCGTTGCTAGGGCCGTTGCTAGGGCCGTTGCTAGGGCCGTTGCTAGGGCCGTTGCTAGGGCCGTGGTTAGGGCCGTTGTTAGGGCCGTTGCTAGGGCCGTTGCTAGGGCCGTTGTTAGGGCCGTTGCTAGGGCCGTTGCTAGGGCCGTTGTTAGGGCCGTTGTTAGGGCCGTTGCTAGGGCCATTGCTAGGGCCGTTGCAAGGGCCGTTGTTAGGGCCGTTGCTAGGGCCCTTTTTAGGGCCGTTGCTAGGGCCGTTTCTAGGGCCGTTGCTAGGGCCGTTGTTAGGTCCGTTGCTAGGGCCGTTGCTAGGGCCGTTGCTAGGGCCCTTGTTAGGGCCGTTGCTAGGGCCCTTGCTAGGGCCGTTGCTAGGGCCGTTGCTAGGGACCTTGTTAGGGCCGTTGCAAGGGCCGTGGCTAGGGCCGTTGTTAGGGCAGTTGTTAGGGCCGTTGGTAGGGCTGTTGCTAGGGCCGTTGTTAGGGCCATTGTTAGGGCCGTTGCTAGGGCCGTTGCTAGGGCCGTTGTTAGGGCAGTTGTTAGGGCCGTTGGTAGGGCTGTTGCTAGGGCCGTTGCTAGGGCCGTTGCTAGGGCCGTTGCTAGGGCCGTTGCTAGGGCCGTGGTTAGGGCCGTTGTTAGGGCCGTTGCTAGGGCCGTTGCTAGGGCCGTTGCTAGGGCCGTTGCTAGGGCCGTTGCTAGGGCCGTGGTTAGGGCCGTTGTTAGGGCCGTTGCTAGGGCCGTTGCTAGGGCCGTTGTTAGGTCCGTTGCTAGGGCCGTTGCTAGGGCCGTTGCTAGGGCCCTTGTTAGGGCCGTTGCTAGGGCCGTTGCTAGGGCCGTTGCTAGGGCCGTTGCTAGGGACCTTGTTATGGCCCTTGCAAGGGCCGTGGCTAGGGCCTTTGGTAAGGCCGTTGCTAGGGCCGTTGCTAGGGCCGTTGCTAGGGCCGTTGTTAGGGCCGTTGCTAGGGCCGTTGTTAAAGCCGTTTCTAGGGCCGTTGCTATGGCCGTGGTTAGGGCCGTTGTTTGGGCCGTTGCTAGGGCCGTTGCTAGGGCCTTTGTTAGGGCCGTTGCTAGGGCCGTTGCTAGGGCCGTTGCTAGGGCCGTTGCTAGGGCCGTGGTTAGGGCCGTTGTTAGGGCCGTTGCTAGGGCCGTTGCTAGGGCCGTTGCTAGGGCCGTTGTTAGGGCCGTTGCTAGGGCCGTTGCTAGGGCCGTTGTTAGGGCCGTTGTTAGGGCTGTTGCTAGGGCCGTTGCTAGGGCCGTTGCAAGGGCCCTTGTTAGGGCCGTTGCTAGGGCCCTTTTTAGGGCCGTTGCTAGGGCCGTTTCTAGGGCCGTTGCTAGGGCCGTTGTTAGGTCCGTTGCTAGGGCCGTTGCTAGGGCCGTTGCTAGGGCCCTTGTTAGGGCCGTTGCTAGGGCCGTTGCTAGGGACATTGTTAGGGCCCTTGTTAGGGCCGTTGCTAGTGCCATAGCTAGGGCCGTTGCTAGGGCCGTTGCTAGGGCCGTTGCTAGGGCCCTTGTTAGGGCCGTTGCTAGGGCCCTTGTTAGGGCCGTTGCTAGGGCCCTTGTTAGGGCCGTTTCTAGGGCCGTTGCTAGGGCCATTGCTAGGGCCCTTTTTAGGGCCGTTGCTAGGGCCGTTGTTAGGGCCGTTGCTAGGGCCGTTGCTAGGGCCGTTTCTAGGGCCGTTGCTAGGGCCGTTGCTAGGGCCGTTGTTAGGGCCGTTGCTAGGGTCGTTGTTAGGGCCGTTGCTAGGGCCCTTGTTAGGGCCGTTGCTAGGGCCCTTGTTAGGGCCGTTGCTAGGGCCCTTGTTAGGGCCGTTGCTAGGGCCCTTGTTAGGGCCGTTGCTAGGGCCCTTTTAAGGGCCGTTGCTAGGGCCCTTGTTAGGGCCGTTGCTAGGGCCCTTGTTAGGGCCGTTTCTAGGGCCGTTGATAGGGCCGTTGCTAGGGCCCTTTTTAGGGCCGTTGCTAGGGCCCTTGTTAGGGCCGTTGCTAGGGCCCTTGTTAGGGCCGTTTCTAGGGCCGTTTCTAGGGCCGTTGCTAGGGCCGTTGATAGGGCCGTGGTTAGGGCCCTTGTTAGGGCCGTTGCTAGGGCCGTTGCTAGGGCCGTTGCTAGGGCCTTTGCTAGGGCCGTTGCAAGGGCCGTTGTTAGGGCCGTTGCTAGAGCCCTTGTTAGGGCCGTTGCTAAGGCCGTTGCTAGGGCCGTTGCTAGGGCCCTTGTTAGGGCCGTTGCTAGGTCCGTTGTTAGGGCCGTTGCTAAAGCTGTTGCTAGGGCCGTTGCTAGGGCCGTTGCAAGGGTCGTTGTTAGGGCCGTTGTTTGGGCCCTTGTTAGGGCCGTTGCTAGGGCTGTTGTTAGGGCCGTTGCTAGGGCCCTTGTTTGGGCCGTTGCTAGGGCCCTTGTTTGGGCCCTTGTTAGGGCCGTTGCTAGGGCTGTTGTTAGGGCCGTTGCTAGGGCCCTTGTTAGGGCCGTTGCTAGGGCCGTTGCTAGGGCCGTTGCTAGGGCCGTTGCTAGGGCCCTTGTTAGGTCCGTTGCTAGGGCCCTTGTTAGGGCCGTTGCTAGGGCCGTTGCTAGGGCTGTTGCTAGGGCCGTTGCTAAGGCCCTTGTTAGGTCCGTTGCTAGGGCCCTTGTTAGGGCCGTTGCTAGGGCCGTTGCTAGGGCCGTTGTTAGGGCCGTTGTTAGGGCCCTTGTTTGGGCCGTTTTTAGGGCCCTTGTTTGGGCCGTTGCTAGGGCCCTTGTTAGGGCCGTTGCTAGGGCCGTTGCTAGGGCCGTTGCTAGGGCCGTTGTTAGGGCCCTTGTTTGGGCCGTTGCTAGGGCCGTTGCTAGGGCCGTTGCTAGGGCCGTTGCTAGGGCCGTTGTTAGGGTCGTTGCTAGGGCCGTTGCTAGGGCCGTTGCTAGGGCCGTGGTTAGGGCCCTTGTTAGGGCCGTTGCTAGGGCCGTTGCTAGGGCCGTTGCTAGGGCCGTTGCTAGGGCCGATGGTAGGGCCGATGTTAGGGTCCTTGGGGGATCAAGGTTAAGGGGTTAAGGGTAGGGTTAGGGTAAGGATTAGGGTTAGCATTAGGGTTAGAGTCAGGGTTAGAGTTAAGGTTATGGGGTTATGTTAGGCTTAAGGTTAGGGTTAGGGTTATGGGGTTAAGGTTAGGGTTGGGGTTAGGGTTAGGTATAGGTTTAGGGTTAGGGTTAGGGTTATGGTTATTCTTAGATTTATCGTTTAAAATTTAGGGTTTATGGTTTAAGGTTTAGGGTTTAGGATTGTTTAAGTTTTAGGGTGGTTTAGGTTTAGGGTATAGGGTTTAGCGTTTAAGATTGTTTAATGGTTAGGGTTGTTTAGGTTTTAGCGTTTAGAGTTGTTTAGGGTTTTTTAGGGTTGTTTATAATTTAGTGTTTAGGGTTGTTCAGGATTTATGATTTAGGATATTTTAAGGTTTAGGGTTTAAGGTTGTATAGTGTTTTAGGGTTTAGGGTATAATGTTTAGGGTTAAGGGTTTAGGGTTGTTTAGGGTATAGCGTTAATGGTTTTAGGGTTTAGGCTTGTTTAGGGTTTAGTGTTTAGAGTTTAGGGTTTAGGGTTTTTTAGCGTTTAGTGTTTATAGTTTAGGGTTTAGGGTGCTTTTGGTATTAGTGTTTAGGGTTTTTCGGGGTTTAGGGTTTAGGATTTAGGGTGTTAGGGTTAGTATTAGGGTTAGGTTTAGGGTTAAGGTGAGGGTTAGGGTGAGGGTTAAGGTTAGGGTTAGGGTTAAGGTTAGTGTTAGTGTTAGGGTAAGGGTAAGGGTTAGGGATAGGGTTAGGGTTAGGGTTAGGGTTAGGGTTAGGGTTAGGATTAGGGTTAAGGTTAGGGTTAGGATTAGGTTTAGGGTTAGGGTTAGGGTTAGGGTTAGGGTTAGGGTTAGGGTTAGGGTTAGGGTTAGGATTAGGGTTAGGGTTAGGGTTAGGGTAAGGGTTAGGGGTTAGGGTTAGGGTGATGGTTATTGTTAGGTTTAGGGTTTAGGGTTTAGTGTTTAGGGTTTAAGGTTTAGGGTTTAGGATTGTTTAAGATTTAGGGTGGTATAGGTTAAGGTTTTAGGGTTTAGAGTTTAGGATTGTTTAAGTTTTAGGGTTTTTTAGGGTATAGTGTTTAGGGTTAAAAGTTTAGGGTTGTTTAGGGTTTAGTGTTTAGGGTTTAGGGTTTTTTAAGGTTTAGTTTTTAAGGTTTAGGTTTTAGGCTTGTTTTGGGTTTAGGGTTTAGTGTTGTTTAGGGTATAGTGTTAATGGTTTAGGGTTTAGGGTTATTTAGGGTTTAGTGTTTACAGTTTAGGGTATAGGGTTGTTTAGGGTTTAGTGTTTAGGGTTGTTTATGGTTTAGTGATTAGGGTTGTTTAGGGTTGTTTAGAGGTTAGTGTTTAGGGTTATTCAGGGTTTATGATTTAGGGTTGTTCAGGGTTTAGGATTTATGGTTGTTCAGGGTTTAGGATTTAGGGATTAAGGTTAAGGGGTTAGGGTTAGAGTTAGGGTTATGGGTTTATGTAAGGCTTAAGGTTAGGGTTAGGGTTATGGGGTTAAGGTTAGGGTTGGGGTTAGGGTTAGGTTTAGGTTTAGGGTTAGGGTTAGGGTTATGGTTATTCTTAGATTTATGGTTTAAAATTTAGGGTTTATGGTTTAAGGTTTAGGGTTAAGGATTGTTTAAGTTTTAGGGTGGTTTAGGTTTAAGGTATAGGGTTTAGCGTTTAAGATTGTTTAATGTTTAGGGTGGTTTAGGTTTTAGCGTTTAGAGTTGTTTAGGGTTTTTTAGGGTTGTTTATGATTTAGTGTTTAGGGTTGTTCAGGATTTATGATTTAGGATATTTTAAGGTTTAGGGTTTAAAGTTGTATAGTGTTTTAGGGTTTAGGGTATAATGTTTAGGGTTAAGGGTTTAGGGTGCTTTTGGAATTAGTGTTTAGGGTTTTTCGAAGTTTAGGGTTTAGGATTTAGGGTGTTAGGGTTAGTGTTAGAGTTAGGTTTAGGGTTAACGTGAGGGTTAGGGTGAGGGTTAAGGTTAGGGTTAGGGTTAAGGTTAGTGTTAGTGTTAGGGTAAGGGTTAGGGTTAGGGATAGGGTTAGGGTTAGGGTTAGGGTTAGGGTTAAGGTTAGGGTTAGGGTTAGGGTTAGGGTTAGGGGTTAGGGTTAGGGTTAGTGTATGGGGTTAGGGGTTAGTGTTAGGGTTAGGGTTAGGTTTAGTGTTAGGGTTATTATTAGGGGGTTACGTTTTAGTTTAGGATTAGTGTTAGGGTTAGAATTAGAAATAGGGTTAGTGTTAGGATTAGGGTCAGGGTTAGGTTTAGCGATATGGTTAGGGTTAGGGTTAAGGGTAGGGTTAGGGTTATGGTTAGATTTCAAGTTTAGGGTTTAGTGTTAGGATTAGGGATAGTGTGAGGTTTAGGGTTAGGTTTAGGGTTAGGGTTAGTGTTTGGGTTATGATTAGTGTTATTATTAGGGTTAGGGTTAGGGTCAGGTTTAGGTTTAGGGTTAGGGTTAGGGTTAGGGATAGATTTAGGGTTAGGTTTAGGTTTATTGTTAGATTTAGGGTTTAGGGTTTAAGGTTTAAGGTTTAGGATTGTTTAAGGTTTATTGTAGATTAGGTTTAGGGTTTAGAGTTTAGTATTATGGTTACGGTTAGGGTTAGGGTTAGGGTTAGAGTTAGGGTTAGGGTTAGGGTTAGGGTTAGGGTTAAGGTTAGGGTTAGTGTTAGGGTTAGGGTTACGGTTAGTGTTAGGATTAGGTTTAGGGTTAGGGTCAGGGTTAGGTTTAGGGTTAGGGATAGGGTTAGGGTTAGATTTAGGGTTAGGTTTAGATTTATTGTTAGATTTAGGGTTTAGGGTTTAAGGTTTATGGTTTAGGATTGTTTAAGGTTTAGGGTGGAATAGGTTTAGGGTTTAGAGTTTAGTGTTATGGTTACGGTTAGGGTTAGGGTTAGGGATGGGGTTAGGGTTAGGGTTAGGTTTATGGTAATGGTTAGGGTTAGGGTTAGGGTTATGGTTAGGGTAAAAGTTAGGGGGTTAGTGTTAGGGTTTGGGTTAGGGTTAGGGTTAGAGTTAGGTTAGAGTTAGGGTTAGAGTTAGGGTTAGGGGTTAGGGTTAGTGTTAGGGTTAGGGTTATTATTAGGGGGTTAGGTTTAAGTTTAGGATTAGTGTTAGGATTAGAATTAGAAATTGGGTTAGTGTTAGGATTAGGGTCAGGGTTAATTTTAGGGTTAGGGTTAGGGTTAGGGTTAGATTTAGGGTTAGGTTTAGGTTTATTGTTAGATTTAGGATTTAGGGTCTAAGGTTTATGGTTTAGGATTGTTTAAGGTTTAGGGTGGATTAGGTTTAGGGTTTAGAGTTTAGTGTTATGGTTACGGTTAGGGTTAGGGTTAGGGTTAGGATTAGGGTTAAGGTTGGGGTTAGGATTAGGTTTAGGGTTAGGGTTAGGGTTAGGGTTAGGGTTAGGGTTATGGTTAGGCTTAGGGTTAGGGTTAGGGTTAGGGTTAGGGTTAGGATTAGGGTTAAGGTTAGGGTTAGGATTAGGTTTAGGGTTAGGGTTAGGGTTAGGGTTAGGGTTAGGGTTAGGGTTAGGGTTAGGATTAGGGTTAGGGTTAGGGTTAGGGTAAGGGTTAGGGGTTAGGGTTAGGGTTATGGTTATTGTTAGGTTTAGGGTTTAGGGTTTAGTGTTTAGGGTTTAAGGTTTAGGGTTTAGGATTGTTTAAGATTTAGGGTGGTTTAGGTTAAGGGTTTAGGGTTTAGAGTTAAGGATTGTTTAAGTTTTAGGGTTTTTTAGGGTATAGTGTTTAGGGTTAAAATTTAGGGTTGTTTAGGGTTTAGTGTTTAGGGTTTAGGGTTGTTTAAGGTTTAGTGTTTAAGGTTTAGGTTTTAGGCTTGTTTTGGGTTTAGTGTTTAGTGTTGTTTAGGGTATAGTGTTAATGGTTTAGGGTTTAGGGTTATTTAGGGTTTAGTGTTTACAGTTTAGGGTATAGGGTTGTTTAGGGTTTAGTGTTTAGGGTTGTTTATGGTTTAGTGATTAGGGTTGTTTAGGGTTGTTTAGAGGTTAGTGTTTAGGGTTATTCAGGGTTTATGATTTAGGGTTGTTCAGGGTTTAGGATTTATGGTTGTTCAGGGTTTAGGATTTAGGGATTAAGGTTAAGGGGTTAGGGTTAGGGTTAGGGTTAGGGTTAGCATTAGGGTTAGAGTTAGGGTTAGAGTTAGGGTTATGGGGTTATGTAAGGCTTAAGGTTAGGGTTAGGGTTATGGGGTTAAGGTTAGGGTTGGGGTTAGGGTTAGGTTTAGGTTTAGGGTTAGGGTTAGGGTTATGGTTATTCTTAGATTTATGGTTTAAAATTTAGGGTTTATGGTTTAAGGTTTAGGGTTAAGGATTGTTTAAGTTTTAGGGTGGTTTAGTTTTAAGGTATAGGATTTAGCGTTTAAGATTGTTTAATGTTTAGGGTGGTTTAGGTTTTAGCGTTTAGAGTTGTTTAGGGTTTTTTAGGGTTGTTTATGATTTAGTGTTTAGGGTTGTTCAGGATTTATGATTTAGGATATTTTAAGGATTAGGGTTTAAAGTTGTATAGTGTTTTAGGGTTTAGGGTATAATGTTTAGGGTTAAGGCTTTAGGGTGCTTTTGTAATTAGAGTTTAGGGTTTTTCGAAGTTTAGGTTTTAGGATTTAGGGTGTTAGAGTTAGTGTAAGAGTTAGGTTTAGGGTAAAGGTGAGGGTTAGGGTGAGGGTTAAGGTTAGGGTTAGGGTTAAGGTTAGTGTTAGTGTTAGGGTAAGGGTTAGGGTTAGGGATAGGGTTAGGGTTAGGTTTAGGGTTAGGGTTAAGGTTAGGGTTAGGGTTAGGGTTAGGGTTAGGTGTTAGGGTTAGGGTTAGTGTTAGGGGTTAGGGGTTAGTGTTAGTGTTAGGGTTAGGGTTAGGGTTAGGTTTAGTGTTAGGGTTATTATTAGGGGGTTACGTTTTAGTTTAGGATTAATGTTAGGGTTAGAATTAGAAATAGGGTTAGTGTTAGGATTAGGGTCAGGGTTAGGTTTAGCGATATGGTTAGGGTTAGGGTTAAGGGTAGGGTTAGGGTTATGGTTAGATTTAAAGTTTAGGGTTTAGTGTTAGGATTAGGGATAGTGTGAGGTTTAGGGTTAGGTTTAGGGTTAGGGTTAGGGTTAGTGTTTGGGTTATGATTAGTGTTATTATTAGGGTTAGGGTTAGGGTCAGGTTTAGGTTTAGGGTTAGGGTTAGGGTTAGGGATAGATTTAGGGTTAGGTTTAGGTTTATTGTTAGATTTAGGGTTTAGGGTTTAAGGTTTAAGGTTTAGGATTGTTTAAGGTTTAGGGTAGATTAGGTTTAGGGTTTAGAGTTTAGTATTATGGTTACGGTTAGGGTTAGGGTTAGGGTTAGAGTTAGGGTTAGGGTTAGGGTTAGGGTTAGGGTTAAGGTTAGGGTTAGTGTTAGGGTTAGGGTTATGGTTAGTGTTAGGATTAGGGTTAGGGTTAGGGTCAGGGTTAGGTTTAGGGTTAGGGATAGGGTTAGGGTTAGATTTAGGGTTAGGTTTAGATTTATTGTTAGATTTAGGGTTTAGGGTTTAAGGTTTATGGTTTAGGATTGTTTAAGGTTTAGGGTGGAATAGGTTTAGGGTTTAGAGTTTAGTGTTATGGTTACGGTTAGGTTTAGGGTTAGGGATGGGGTTAGGGTTAGGGTTAGGTTTATGGTAATGGTTAGGGTTAGGGTTAGGGTTATGGTTAGGGTAAAAGTTAGGGGGTTAGTGTCAGGGTTTGGGTTAGGGTTAGGGTTAGGGTTAGGTTAGGGTTAGGGTTAGAGTTAGGGTTAGGGGTTAGGGTTAGTGTTAGGGTTAGGGTTATTATTAGGGGGTTAGGTTTAAGTTTAGGATTAGTGTTAGGATTAGAATTAGAAATAGGGTTAGTGTTAGGATTAGGGTCAGGGTTAGGTTTAGGGTTAGGGTTAGGGTTAGGGTTAGATTTAGGGTTAGGTTTAGGTTTATTGTAAGATTTAGGATTTAGGGTCTAAGGTTTATGGTTTAGGATTGTTTAAGGTTTAGGGTGGATTAGGTTTAGGGTTTAGAGTTTAGTGTTTTGGTTACGGTTAGGGTTAGGGTTAGGGTTAGGATTAGGGTTAAGTTTGGGGTTAGGATTAGGTTTAGGGTTAGGGTTAGTGTTAGGGTTAGGGTTAGGGTTAGGGTTAGGGTTAGGGTTAGGGTTAGGATTAGGGTTAGGGTTAGGGTTAGGGTAAGGGTTAGGGGTTAGGGTTAGGGTTATGGTTATTGTTAGGTTTAGGGTTTAGGGTTTAGTGTTTAGGGTTTAAGGTTTAGGGTTTATGATTGTTTAAGATTTAGGGTGGTTTAGGTTAAGGGTTTAGGGTTTAGAGTTTAGGATTGTTTAAGGTTTAGGGTTGTTTAGGGTATAGTATTTAGGGTAAAAAGTTTAGGGTTGTTTAGGGTTTAGTGTTTAGCGTTTAAGGTTGTTTAAGGTTTAGTGTTTAAGGTTTAGGTTTTAGGGTTTTTTTTTGGGTTTAGTGTTTAGTGTTGTTTAGGGTATAGTGTTAATGGTTTAGGGTTTAGGGTTATTTAGGGTTTAGTGTTTAATGTTTAGGGTATAGGGTTGTTTAGGGTTTAGTGTTTAGGGTTGTTTATCGTTTAGTGATTAGGGTTGTTTAGGGTTGTTTAGAGGTTAGTGTTTAGGGTTATTCAGGGTTTATGATTTAGGGTTGTTCAGGGTTTAGGATTTATGGTTGTTCAGGGTTTAGGATTTAGGGATTAAGGTTAAGGGGTTAGGGTTAGGGTTAGGGTTAGGGTTAGGGTTAGGGTTAGGGTTAGCATTAGGGTGAGAGTTAGGGTTAGAGTTAGGGTTATGGGGTTATGTTAGGCTTAAGGTTAGGGTTAGGGATATGGGGTTAAGGTTAGGGTTGGGGTTAGGGTTAGGTTTAGGTTTAGGGTTAGGGTTAGGGTTATGGTTATTCTTAGATTTATGGTTTAAAATTTAGGGCTTATGGTTTAAGGTTTAGGGTTTAGGATTGTTTAAGTTTTAGGGTGGTTTAGGTTTAGGGTATAGAATTTAGCGTTTAAGATTGTTTAATGGTTAGGGTTGTTTAGGTTTTAGCGTTTAGAGTTGTTTAGGGTTTCTTAGGGTTGTTTATAATTTAGTGTTTAGGGTTGTTCAGGATTTATGATTTAGGATATTTTAAGGTTTAGGGTTTAAGGTTGTATAGTGTTTTAGGGTTTAGGGTATAATGTTTAGGGTTAAGGGTTTAGGGTTGTTTAGGGTATAGTGTTAATGGTTTTAGGGTTTAGGGTTGTTTAGGGTTTAGTGTTTAGGGTTTAGGGTTTAGGGTTTTTTAGCGTTTAGTGTTTATAGTTTAGGGTTTAGGGTGCTTTTGGAATTAGTGTTTAGGGTTTTTCGGGGTTTAGGGTTTAGGATTTAGGGTTTTAGGGTTAGTGTTAGGGTTAGGTTTAGGGTTAAGGTGAGGGTTAGGGTGAGGGTTAATGTTAGGGTTAGGGTTAAGGTTAGTGTTAGTGTTAGGGTAAGGGTTAGGGTTAGGGATAGGGTTAGGGTTAGGGTTAGGGTTACGGTTAGGGTTAGGGTTAGGGGTTAGGTTTAGGGTTAGTGTTAGGGGTTAGGGGTTAGTGTTAGGGTTAGGGTTAGGGTTAGGGTTAGGGTTAGGGTTAGGTTTAGTGTTAGGGTTATTATTAGGGGGTTAGGTTTTAGTTTAGGATTAGTGTTAGGGTTAGAATTAGAAATAGGGTTAGTGTTAGGATTAGGGTCAGGGTTAGGTTTAGGGATAGGGTTAGGGTTAGGGTTAAGGGTAGTGTTAGGGTTAGGGTTAGATTTAAAGTTTAGGGTTTTGTGTTAGGATTAGGGATAGTGTGAGGTTTAGGGTTAGGTTTAGGGTTAGGGTTAGGGTTAGTGTTTGGGTTATGATTAGTGTTAGGATTAGGGTTAGAGTTAGGGTCAGGTTTAGGTTTAGGGTTAGGGTTAGGGTTAGGGTTAGGGTTATATTTAGGGTTAGGTTTAGGTTTATTGTTAGATTTAGGGTTTAGGGTTTAAGGTTTATCGTTTAGGATTGTTTAAAGTTTAGGGTGGATTAGGTTTAGGGTTTAGAGTTTAGTGTTATGGTTACGGTTAGGGTTAGGGTTAGGGATGGGGTTATGGTTAGGGTTAGGGTTATGGTAAGGTTTAGGGTTGGGGTTAGGGTTAGGGTTAGGGTAAAAGTTAGGGGGTTAGTGTTAGGGTTTGGGTTAGGGTTAGTGTTAGGGTTAGGGTTAGGTTAGGGTTAGGGTTAGGGTTAGGGTTAGGGGTTAGGGTTAGTGTTATGGTTAGGGTTATTATTAGGGGGTTAGGTTTAAGTTTAGGATTAGTGTTAGGGTTAGAATTAGAAATAGGTTTAGTGTTAGGATTAGGGTCAGGGTTAGGTTTATGGTTAGGGTTAGGGTTAGGGTTAGGGTTAGGGTCAGGGAGGGTTTAGGGTTAGGGTTAGGGTTAGGGTTAGATTTAGGGTTAGGTTTAGGTTTATTGTTAGATTTAGGGTTTAGTGTCTACGGTTTATGGTTTAGGATTGTTTAAGGTTTAGGGAGGATTAGGTTTAGGGTTTAGAGGTTAGTGTTATGGTTACGGTTAGGGTTAAGGTTAGGGTTAGGGTTAGGATTAGGGTTAAGGTTAGGGTTAGGAAGGTTTAGGGTTAGGGTTAAGGTTAGGGTTAGGGTTAGGGTTACGGTTAGGGTTAGGGAGAGGGTTAGGTTTAGGGTTAGGGTTAGGGTTAGGGTTAGGGTAAGGGTTAGGGGTTGGGGATAAGGTTAGTGTTAAGGTTAGGGTTAGGGTTAATGTTAGGGTTAGGGTTAGGGTTAGGGTTAGGGTTAGTGTTAGGGTTAGGGTAAGTTTAGGGTTAGGGTTAGGGTTAGGGTTAGGGTTAGGGTTAGGGTTAGGGGTTAGGGTTAGGGTTAGTGTTAAGGGTTAGGGGTTAGGGTTAGGGTTAGGGTTAGGGTTAGGGTTAGGGTTAGGGTTAGGGTGAGGGTTAGGGTTAGGGTTATGTGGTTATGTTAGGCTTAAGGTTAGGGTTAGGGTTAGGGTCAGAAAGTGTTTAGGGTTAGGGTTAGATTTAGGGTTAGGTTTAGGTTTATTGTTAGATTTAGGGTTTAGGGTCTAAGGTTTATGGTTTAGGATTGTTTAAGGTTTAGGGTGGATTAGGTTTAGGGTTTAGAGTTTAGTGTTATGGTTACGGTTAGGGTTAGTGTTAGGGATGGGGTTAGGGTTAGGGTTAGGTTTATGGTAATGGTTAGGGTTAGGGTTAGGGTAAAAGTTAGGGGGTTAGTGTTAGGATTTGGGTTAGGGTTAGGGTTCGGGTTGGGTTAGGGTTAGGTTAGGGTTAGGGTTAGGGTTAGGGTTAGGGGTTAGAGTTAGTGTTAGGGTTAGGGTTATTATTAGAAGGTTAGGTTTAAGTATAGGATTAGTGTTAGGGTTAGAATTAGAAATAGGGTTAGTGTTAGGATTAGGGTCAGGGTTAGGTTTAGGGTTAGGGTCAGGGTTAGGGTTAGGATTAGGGTTAAGGTTGGGGTTAGGATTAGGTTTAGGGTTAGGGTTAGGGTTAGGGTTAGTGTTAGGGTTAGGGTTAGGGTTAGGGTTAGGATTAGGGTTAGGTTTAGGGTTCGGGTAAGGGTTAGGGGTTAGGGTTAGGGTTATGGTTATTGTTAGGTTTAGGGTTTATGGTTTAGTGTTTAGGGTTTAAGGTTTAGGGTTTATGATTGTTTAAGATTTAGGGTGGTTTAGGTTAAGGGTTTAGGGTTTAGAGTTTAGGATTGTTTAAGGTTTAGGGTTGTTTAGGATTTAGTGTTTAGGGTTTAGGTTTGTTTAAGGTTTAGTGTTTAAGGTTTAGGTTTTAG
>NW_027667470.1:600000-602500 GCF_963924665.1 Micromys minutus | reverse complement strand
TTAGGGTTAGGGTTAGGGTTAGGGTTAGGGTTAGTGTTACGGTTAGGGTTAGGGTTAGGGTTACGGTTAGGGTTAGGGTTAGGGTTAGGGTAAGGGTTATGATTATGTTTATTGTTAGGTTTAGGGTTAGGGTTAGGGTTAAGGTTAGGTTTAGGGTTAGGGTTAGGTTTATGGTTAGGCTTAAGGTTAGGGTTAGGTTTAGGGTTAGGGTTACGGTTAGGGTTAGGTTTAGGGTTAGCGTTAGGGTTAGGGTTAGAGTTAGGTTTGTTAGGTTTAGGGTTTAGTGTTTAGGGTCTAAGGTTTTGGGTTTAGGATTGTTTAAGGTTTGGGGTAGATTAGGTTTAGGGTTTAGAGTTTAGTGTTAAGGTTAGGGTTAGGTTTAGGGTTTAGGGTTTAGTGTTCGGATTAGGGTTAGGGTTAGGGTTATGTTTAGGGTTACGTTTAGGGTCATGGATATTGTTAGGTTTAGGGTTTAGGGTTTAGGGTAAAGGTTTAGGATTTAGGATTATTTAAGGTTTAGGTAGGATTATTTTTAGGGTTTAGAGTTTTGTGTTTGGGATATGGTTTGGGTTAGGTTTAGGGTTTAGGGATTACTGTTAGGGTTAGGGTTAGGGTTAGGGTTAAAGTTAGTGTTAGGTTATGGTTAGGGTTAGGGTTAGGTTTAGGTTTATTGTTATGATTAGGGTTAGAGTTAGGATTAGGGTTAGGGTTAGGGTTAGGGTTAGGGTCAGGTTTAGGGTTAGGGTTAGGATTAGGATTAGGTTTAGTGTTAGGGTTAGGTTTAGGGTTAGGATTAGGGTTAGGGTTAGGTTTAGTGTTAGGGTTACGTTTAGGGTTAGGGTTAGGGTTAGGATTAGGGTTAGGGTTATGGTAATTGTTAGGTTTAGGGTTTAAGGTTTAGGGTTTAGGATTGTTTAAGTTTTATCGTAACTTAAATTCAGGGTTTACAATTTAGTGTTAGGGTTATGGTTAGTGTTAGGGTTAGGGTTAGGGTTAGGTTTAGGGTTCAGGGTTTAGGGTTTAGGATTGTTTAAGGTTTAGGGTAGATTATGTTTAGGATTTAAAGTTTAGTTTTAGGGTTAGGGTTAGGTTTAGGGTTTAGGGTTTAGTGTTAGGGTTAGGGTTAGGGTTAAAGTTAGGGTTAGGGTAATGGTTAGGATTAGGTTTAGGGTTAGGGTTAGGGTTAGGGTTAGGGTTAGGGTTAGGATTAGGGTTAGGGTTAGGGTTAGGGTAAGGGTTAGGGTTTAGGGTTAGGGTTATGGTTATTGTTAGGTTTAGGGTTTAGGGTTTAGTGTTTAGGGTTTAAGGTTTAGGGATTCGGATTGTTTAAGCTTTAGGGTGGTTTAGGTTAAGGGTTTAGGGTTTAGAGTTTATGATTGTTTAAGGTTTAGGGTTGTTTAGGGTATAGTGTTTAGGGTTAAAAGTTTAGGGTTGTTTAGGGTTTAGTGTTTAGGGTTTAGGGTTGTTTAAGGTTTAGTGTTTAAGGTTTAGGTTTTAGGGTTGTTTTGGGTTTAGTGTTTAGTGTTGTTTAGGGTATAGTGTTAATGGTTTAGGGTTTAGGGTTATTTAGGGTTTAGTGTTTAAGGTTTAGGGTATAGGGTTGTTTAGGGTTTAGTCTTTAGGGTTGTTTATGGTTTAGTGATTAGGGTTGTTAAGTGTTGTTTAGAGGTTAGTGTTTAGGGTTATTAAAAATTTATGATTTAGGGTTGTTCAGGGTTTAGGATTTATGGTTGTTCAGGGTTTAGGATTTAGGGATTAAGGTTAAGGGGTTAGGGTTAGGGTTAAGGTTAGGGTTAGGGTTAGGGTTAGGGTTAGGGTTAGGGTTAGGGTTAGGGTTAGGGTTAAGGTTAGGGTTAGGGTTAGGGTTAGGGTTAGGGTTATGGTTAGTGTTAGGATTAGGGTTAGGGTTAGGGTCAGGGTTAGGTTTAGGGTTAGGGTTAGGGTTAGGGTTAGATTTAGGGTCAGGTTTAGGTTAATTGTTAGATTTAGGGTTTAGGGTTTAAGGTTTATGGTTTAGGATTATTATGGTTTAGGGTGGATTAGTTTTAGTGTTTAGAGTTTAGTGTTATGGTTACGGTTAGTGTTAGGGTTAGGGTTAGGGTTAGGTTTAGTGTTAGGGTAATGGATAGGGTTAGAGTTAGGGCTAGGGTAAGGGTAAGGGTTAGGGGTTAGTGTTAGGGTTTGGGTTAGGGTTAGGGTTAGGGTTAGGGTTAGGGTTAGGGTTAGGTTTAAGGTTAGGGTTAGGATTAGGGTTAGGGTTAGGGTTAGGGTTAGGGTAAGGGTTTGGGGTTAGGGTTAGGGTTATGGTTATTGTTAGGTTTAGGGTTTAGGGTTTAGTGTTTAGGGTTTATGGTTTAGGGTTTAGGATTGTTTAAGATTTAGGGTGGTTTAGGTTAAGGGTTTAGAGTTTAGAGTTTAGGATTGTTTAAGGTTTAGGGTTGTTTAGGGTATAGTGTTTAGGGTTAAAAGTTTAGGGTTGTTTAGGGTTTAGTGTTTAGGG
>NW_027667470.1:590000-595000 GCF_963924665.1 Micromys minutus | reverse complement strand
TAAAGTTTAGGGTGGATTAGGTTTAGGGTTTAGAGTTTAGTGTTATGGTTACGGTTAGGGTTAGGGTTAGGGTTAGGGTTAGCATTAGGGTTAAGGTAGGGTTAGGGTTAGGTTTAGGGTTAGGGTTAGGGTTAGGGTTAGGATTACGGTTAGGGTTAGGGTTAAGTTTAGGTTTAGGGTTAGGGTTAGGGTTAGGGTTAGGGTAAGGGTTAGGGGTTAGGGTTAGGGTTAGGGTTAAGGTTAGGGTTAGGGTTAAGGTTAGGTTTAGGGTTAGGGTTAGGGTTAGGGTTAGGGTTAGGGTAAGGTTAGGGTTAGGGTTAGGGTTAGGCTTAGGGGTTAGGGTTAGGGTTAGTGTTAGGGGTTAGGGGTTAGGGTTAGGGTTAGTGTTAGGGTTAGGGTTAGGGTTAGAGTTAGGGTGAGGGTTAGGGTTAGGGTTATGTGGTTATGTTAGGCTTAAGGTTAGGGTTAGGGTTATGGGGTTAAGGTTAGGGTTGGGGTTAGGGTTAGGTTTAGGTTTAGGGTTAGGCTTAGGGTTATGGTTATTCTTAGATTTATGGTTTAAAATTTAGGGTTTATGGTTTAAGGTTTAGGGTTTAGGATTGTTTAAGTTTTAGGTTGGTTTAGGTTTAGGGTATAGGGTTTAGCGTTTAAGATTGTTTAATGTTTAGGGTTGTTTATGTTTTAGCGTTTAGAGTTGTTTAGGTTTTTTTAGGGTTGTTTATGATTTAGTGTTTAGGTTTGTTTAGGATTTATGATTTAGGATATTTTAAGGTTTAGGGTTTAAGGTTGTATAGTGTTTTAGGGTTTAGGCTATAATGTTTAGGGTTAAGAGTTTAGGGTTGTTTAGGGTATAGTGTTAATGGTTTTAGGGTTTAGGCTTGTTTAGGGTTTAGTGTTTAGGGTTTAGGGTTTTTTAGCGTTTAGTGTTTATAGTTTAGGGTTTAGGGTGCTTTTGGAATTAGTGTTTAGGGTTTTTCTGGGTTTAGGGTTTAGGATTTGGGGTGTTAGGGTTAGTGTTAGGGTTAGGTTTAGGGTTAGCGTGAGGGTTAGGGTGAGGGTTAAGGTTAGGGTTAGGGTTAAGGTTAGTGTTAGTGTTAGGGTAAGGGTTAGGGTTAGGGATAGGGTTAGGGTTAGTGTTAGTGTTAGGGTTAGGGTTAGTGTTAGGGTTAGGTTAGGGTTAGGGTTAGGGTTAGGGGTTAGGGTTAGGGTTAGTGTTAGGGGTTAGGGGTTAGGGTTAGGGTTAGGGTTAGGGTTAGGGTTAGGGTTAGGGTTAGGTTTTGTGTTAGGGTTATTATTAGGGGGTTAGGTTTAAGTTTAGGATTAGTGTTGGGGTTAGAATTAGAAATAGGTTTAGTGTTAGGATTAGGGTAAGGGTTAGGTTTAGAGATAGGGTTAGGGTTAGAGTTAAGGGTAGGGTTAGGTTTAGGGTTAGATTTAAAGTTTAGGGTTTAGTGTTAGGATTAGGGATAGTGTGAGATTTAGGGTTAGGGTTAAGTTTAGGGTTAGGGTTAGGGTTAGTGTTTGGGTTATGGTTAGTGTTAGGATTAGGGTTAGGGTTAGAGTCAGGGTTAGGTTTAGGGTTAGGGTTAGGGTTAGGGTTAGATTAAGGGTTAGGTTTAGGTTTATTGTTAGATTTAAGGTTTAGGGTTTAAGGTTTTTGGTTTAGAATTGTTTAAGGTTTAGGGTGGATTAGGTTTAGGGATTAGAGTTTAGTATTATGGTTACGGTTAGGGTTAGGGTTAGGGTTAGGGTTAGGGTTAGGGTTAGGGTTAAGGTTAGTGTTAGGGTTAGGGTTAGGGTTATGGTTAGTGTTAGGATTAGGGTTAGGGTTAGGGTCAGGGTTAGGTTTAGGGTTAGGGTTAGGGTTAGGGTTAGATTTAGGGTCAGGTTTAGGTTTATTGTTAGATTTAGGGTTTAGGGTTTAAGGTTTATGGTTTAGGATTGTTTAACGTTTAGGGTGGATTAGGTTTAGGTTTTAGAGTTTAGTGTTATGGTTACGGTTATTGTTAGGCTTAGGGTTAGGGTTAGGGTAAGGGTTAGGGTTAGGGTAATGGTTAGGGTTAGGGTTAGGGTTAGGGTAAGGGTTAGGGGTTAGTGTTAGGGTTAGGGTTAGGGTTAGGGTTAGGGTTAGGTTAGGGTTAGGGTTAGGGTTAGGGTTAGGGGTTAGGGTTAGTGTAATGGTTAGGGTTATTATTAGGGGGTTAGGTTTAAGTTTAGGATTAGTGTTAGGGTTAGAATTAGAAATAGGGTTAGTGTTAGGATTAAGGTCAGGGTTAGGTTTAGGGTTAGGGTTAGGGTTAGGGTTAGGGTTAGGGTCAGGGAGGGTTTAGGGTTAGGGTTAGGGTTAGGGTTAGATTTAGGGTTAGGTTTAGGTTTATTGTTAGATTTAGATTTAGGGTCTAAGTTTTATGGTTTAGGATTGTTTAAGGTTTAGGGTGGATTAGGTTTAGGGTTTAGAGTTTAGTGTTATGGTTACGGTTAGGGTTAGGGTTAGGGTTAGGTTTAGGATTACGGTTAAGGTTAGGGTTACGATTAGGTTTAGGGTTAGGGTTAGGGTTAGTGTTAGGGTTAGGGTTAGGGTTAGGATTAGGGTTAGGGTTAGGGTTAGGGTAAGGGTTAGGGGTTAGGGTTAGGGTTATGGTTATTGTTAGGTTTAGGGTTTAGGGTTTAGTGTTTAGGGTTTAAGGTTTAGGGTTTAGGATTGTTTAAGATTTAGGGTGGTTTAGGTTAAGGGTTTAGGGTTTAGAGTTTAGGATTGTTTAAGGTTTAGGGTTGTTTAGGGTATAGTGTTTAGGGTTAAAAGTTCAGGGTTGTTTAGGATTTAGTGTTTAGGGTTTAGGGTTGTTTAAGGTTTAGTGTTTAAGGTTTAGGTTTTAGGGTTGTTTTGGGTTTAGTGTTTAGTGTTGTTTAGGGTATAGTGTTAATGGTTTAGGGTTTAGGGTTATTTAGGGTTTAGTGTTTAAGGTTTAGGGTATAGGTTTGTTTAGGGTTTAGTGTTTAGGGTTGTTTATGGTTTAGTGATTAGGGTTGTTTAAGGTTGTTTAGAGGTTAGTGTTTAGGGTTATTCAGGGTTTATGATTTATGGTTGTTCAGGGTTTAGGATTTATGGTTGTTCAGGGTTTAGGATTTAGGGATTAAGGTTAAGGGGTTAGGGTTAGGGTTAGGGTTAGGGTTAGGGTTAGGGTTAGGGTTAGGGTTAGGGTTAGGGTTAGGGTTAGGGTTAGGGTTAAGTTTAGCATTAGGGTTAGGGTTAGGGATATGGTTAGTGTTAGGATTAGGGTTAGCGTTAGGGTCAGGGTTAGGTTTAGGGTTAGGGTTAGGGTTAGGGTTAGATTTAGGGTCAGGTTTAGGTTTATTGTTAGATTTAGGGTTTAGGGTTTAAAATTTATTGTTTAGGATTGTTTAAGGTTTAGGGTGGATTAAGTTAAGGTTTAGAGTTTAGTGTTATGGTTACGGTTAGTGTTAGGGTTAGGGTTAGGGTTAGGGTTAGGGTTGGGGTAATGGTTAGGGTTAGGGTTAGGGTAAGTGTTAGGGGTTAGTGTTAGCGTTAGGGTTAAGGTTAGGGTTAGGGTTAGGTTAGGGTTAGGGTTAGGGTTAGGGTTAGGGTTAGGGTTAGGGGTTAGGGTTAGTGTTAGGGTTAGGGTTATTATTAGGGGGTTAGGTTTAAGTTTAGGATTAGTGTTAGGGTTAGAATTACAAATAGGGTTAGTGTTAGGATTAGGGTCAGGATTAGGTTTAGGGTTAGGGTTAGGGTTAAGGTTAGGGTTAGGGTCAGGGAGGGTTTAGGGTTAGGGTTAGGGTTAGGGTTAGATTTAGGGTTAGGTTTAGGTTTATTGTTAGATTTAGGATTTAGGGTCTAAGGTTTATGGTTTAGGATTGTTTAAGGTTTAGGGTGGATTAGGTTTAGGGTTTAGAATTTAGTGTTATGGTTACGGTTAGGGTTAGGGTTAGGGTTAGGGTTAGGATTAGGGTTAAGGTTAGGGTTAGGATTACGTTTAGGGTTAGGGTTAGGTTTAGGGTTAGGGTTAGGGTTAGGGTTAGGGTTAGGGTTAGGGTAAGGGTTAGGGGTTAGGGTTAGGGTTATGGTTATTGTTAGGTTTAGGTTTTAGGGTTTAGTGTTTAGGGTTTAAGGTTTAGGGTTTAGGATTGTTTAAGATTTAGGGTGGTTTAGGTTAAGGGTTTAGGGTTTAGAGTTTAGGATTGTTTAAGGTTTAGGGTTGTTTAGGGTATAGTGTTTAGGGTTAAAAATTTAGGGTTGTTTAGGGTTTAGTGTTTAGGGTTTTGGGTTGTTTAAAGTTTAGTGTTTAAGGTTTAGGTTTTAGGGTTGTTTTGGGTTTAGTGTTTAGTGTTGTTTAGGGTATAGTGTTAATGGTTTAGGGTTTAGGGTTATTTAGGGTTTAGTGTTTAAGGTTTAGGGTATAGGGTTGTTTAGGGTTTAGTGTTTAGGGTTGTTTATGGTTTAGTGATTAGGGTTGTTTAGGGTTGTTTAGAGGTTAGTGTTTAGGGTTATTCAGGGTTTATGATTTAGGGTTGTTCAGGGTTTAGGATTTATGGTTGTTCAGGGTTTAGGATTTAGGGATTAAGGTTAAGGGGTTAGGGTTAGGGTTAGGGTTAGGGTTAGGGTTAGGGTTAGCACTAGGGTTAGAGTTAGGGTTAGAGTTAGGGTTATGGGGTTATGTTAGGCTTAAGTTTAGGGTTAGGGTTATGGGGTTAAGGTTAGGGTTGGGGTTAGGGTTAGGTTTAGGTTTAGGGTTAGGGTTAGGGTTATGGTTATTCTTAGATTTATGGTTTAAAATTTAGGGTTTATGGTTTAAGGTTTAGGGTTTAGGATTGTTTAAGTTTTAGGGTGGTTTAGGTTTAGGGTATAGAATTTAGCGTTTAAGATTGTTTAATGGTTAGGGTTGTTAAGGTTTTAGCGTTTAGAGTTGTTTAGGGTTTTTTAGGGTTGTTTATGATTTAGTGTTTAGGGTTGTTCAGGATTTATGATTTAGGATATTTTA
>NW_027667470.1:570000-585000 GCF_963924665.1 Micromys minutus | reverse complement strand
TAAAATTTAGGGTTGTTTAGGGTTTAGTGTTTAGGGTTTAGTGTTGTTTAAGGTTTAGTGTTTAAGGTTTAGGTTTTAGGGTTGTTTTGGGTTTAGTGTTTAGTGTTGTTTATTGTATAGTGTTAATGGTTTAGGGTTTAGGGTTATTTAGGGTTTAGTGTTTAAGGTTTAGGGTATAGGTTTGTTTAGGGTTTCGTGTTTAGGGTTGTTTATGGTTTAGTGATTAGGGTTGTTTAAGGTTGTTTAGAGGTTAGTGTTTAGGGTTATTCAGGGTTTATGATTTATGGTTGTTCAGGGTTTAGGATTTATGGTTGTTCAGGATTTAGGATTTAGGGATTAAGGTTAAGGGGTTAGGGTTAGGGTTAGGGTTAGGGTTAGGGTTAGGGTTAGGGTTAGGGTTAGGGTTAAGTTTAGCGTTAGGGTTAGGGTTAGGGTTATGGTTAGTGTTAGGATTAGGGTTAGGTTTAGGGTCAGGGTTAGGTTTAAGGTTAGGGTTAGGGTTAGGGTTAGATTTAGGGTCAGGTTTAGGTTTATTGTTAGATTTAGGGTTTAGGGTTTAAGGTTTATGGTTTAGGATTGTTTAAGGTTTAGGGTGGATTAGGTTAAGGTTTAGAGTTTAGTGTTATGGTTACGGTTAGTGTTAGGGTTAGGGTTAGGGTTAGGGTTAGGGTAATGGTTAGGGTTAGGGTTAGGGTAAGTGTTAGGGGTTAGTGTTAGGGTTAGGGTTAAGGTTAGGGTTAGGTTTAGGTTAGGGTTAGGGTTAGGGTTAGGGTTAGGGTTAGGGTTAGGGGTTAGGGTTAGTGTTAGGGTTAGGGTTATTATTAGGGGGTTAGGTTTAAGTTTAGGATTAGTGTTAGGGTTAGAATTAGAAATAGGGTTAGTGTTAGGATTAGGGTCAGGATTAGGTTTAGGGTTAGGGTTAGGGTTAGGGTTAGGGTTAGGGTCAGGGAGGGTTTAGGGTTAGGGTTAGGATTAGGGTTAGATTTAGGGTTATGTTTAGGTTTATTGTTAGATTTAGGATTTAGGGTCTAAGGTTTATGGTTTAGGATTGTTTAAGGTTTAGGGTGGATTAGGTTTAGGGTTTAGAATTTAGTGTTATGGTTACGGTTAGGGTTAGGGTTAGGGTTAGGGTTAGGGTTAGGGTTAGGATTAGTGTTAAGGTTAGGGTTAGGATTACGTTTAGGGTTAGGGTTAGGGTTAGGGTTAGGGTTAGGGTTAGGGTTAGGGTTAGGGTTAGGGTTAGGGTTAGGGTTAGGGTTAGGGTTAGGGTAAGGGTTAGGGGTTAGGGTTAGGGTTATGGTTATTGTTATGTTTAGGATTTAGGGTTTAGTGTTTAGGGTTTAAGGTTTAGGGTTTAGGATTGTTTAAGATTTAGGGTGGTTTAGGTTAAGGGTTTAGGGTTTAGAGTTTAGGATTGTTTAAGGTTTAGGGTTGTTTAGGGTATAGTGTTTAGGGTTAAAATTTAGGGTTGTTTAGGGTTTAGTGTTTAGGGTTTAGGGTTGTTTAAGGTTTAGTGTTTAAGGTTTAGGTTTTAGGGTTGTTTTGGGTTTAGTGTTTAGTGTTGTTTAGGGTATAGTGTTAATGGTTTAGGGTTTAGGGTTATTTAGGGTTTAGTGTTTAAGGTTTAGGGTATAGGGTTGTTTAGGGTTTAGTGTTTAGGGTTGTTTATGGTTTAGTGATTAGGGTTGTTTAGGGTTGTTTAGAGGTTAGTGTTTAGGGTTATTCAGGGTTTATGATTTAGGGTTGTTCAGGGTTTAGGATTTATGGTTGTTCAGGGTTTAGGATTTAGGGATTAAGGTTAAGGGGTTAGGGTTAGGGTTAGGGTTAGGGTTAGGGTTAGCACTAGGGTTAGAGTTAGTGTTAGAGTTATGGTTATGGGGTTATGTTAGGCTTAAGTTTAGGGTTAGGGTTATGGGGTTAAGGTTAGGGTTGGGGTTAGGGTTAGGTTTAGGTTTAGGGTTAGGGTTAGGGTTATGGTTATTCTTAGATTTATGGTTTAAAATTTAGGGTTTATGGTTTAAGGTTTAGGGTTTAGGATTGTTTAAGTTTTAGGGTGGTTTAGGTTTAGGGTATAGAATTTAGCGTTTAAGATTGTTTAATGGTTAGGGTTGTTAAGGTTTTAGCGTTTAGAGTTGTTTAGGGTTTTTTAGGGTTGTTTATAATTTAGTGTTTAGGGTTGTTCAGGATTTATAATTTAGGATATTTTAAGGTTTAGGGTTTAAGGTTGTATAGTGTTTTAGGGTTTAGGGTATAATGTTTAGGGTTAAGGGTTTAGGGTTGTTTAGGGTATAGTGTTAATGGTTTTAGGGTTTAGGCTTGTTTAGGGTTTAGTGTTTAGGGTATCGGGTTTTTTAGCGTTTAGTGTTTATAGTTTAGGGTTTAGGGTCCTTTTGAAATTAGTGTTTAGGGTTTTTCGGGGTTTAGGGTTTAGGATTTAGGGTGTTAGGGTTAGTGTTAGGGTTAGGTTTAGGGTTAAAGTGAGGGTTAGGGTGAGGGTTAAGGTTAGGGTTAGGGTTAAGGTTAGTATTAGTGTTAGGTAAGGGTTAGGGTTAAAGATAGGGTTAGGGTTAGGGTTAGGGTTAGGGTTAGGGTTAGGGTTAGGGTTAATGTTAGGGTTAGGGGTTAGGGTTAGGGTTAGTGTTAGGGGTTAGGGGTTAGTGTTAGGGTTAGGGTTAGTGTTAGCGTTAGGGTTAGGGTTAGGGTTAGGTTTAGTGTCAGAGTTATTATTAGGGGGTTAGGTTTTAGTTTAGGATTAGTGTTAGGGTTAGAATTAGAAATAGGGTTAGTGTTAGGATTAGGGTCAGGGTTAGGTTTAGGGATAAAGTTAGGGTTAGGGTTAAGGGTAGGTTTAGGTTTATGGTTAGATTTAATGTTTAGGGTTTATTGTTAGGATTAGGGATAGTGTGAGGTTTAGGGTTAGGTTTAGGGTTAGGGTTAGGGTTAGTGTTTGGGTTATGATTAGTGTTAGGATTAGGGTTAGGGTTAGGGTCAGGTTTAGGTTCAGGGTTAGGGTTAGGGTTAGGGTTAGATTTAGGGTTAGGTTTAGGTTTATTGTTAGATTTAGGGTTTAGGGTTTAAGGTTTATGGTTTAGGATTGTTTAAGGTTTAGAGTGGATTAGGTTTAGGGTTTAGAGTTTAGTGTTATGGTTACGGTTATTGTTAGGGTTAGGGATGGGGTTAGGGTTAGGGTTAGGGTTATGGTAAGGGTTAGAGTTAGGGTTAGGGTTAGGGTTATGGTAAAAGTTAGGGGGTTAATGTTAGGGTTTGTGTTAGGGTTAGGGTTAGGGTTAGAGTTAGGTTAGGGTTAGGGTTAGAGTTAGGGTTAGGGGTTAGGGTTAGTGTTATGGTTAGGGTTATTATTAGGGGGTTAGGTTTAAGTTTAGGATTAGTGTTAGGGTTAGAATTAGAAATAGGTTTAGTGTTAGGATTAGGGTCAGGGTTAGGTTTAGGGTTAGGGGTAGGGTTAGGGTTAGGGTCAGGGAGGGTTTAGGGTTAGGGTTAGATTTAGGGTTAGGTTTAGGTTTATTGTTTGATTTAGGGTTTTGGGTCTACGGTTTATGGTTTAGGATTGTTTAAGGTTTAGGGTGGATTAGGGTTAGGGTTTAGAGTTTTGTGTTATGGTTACGGTTAGGGTTAGGGTTAGGGTTAGGGTTAGGATTAGGGTTAAGGTTAGGGTTAGGGTTAAGGTTAGGGTTAGGGTTAGGGTAAGGGTTAGGGTTAGGGTTAGGGTTAGTGTTAGGGGTTAGGGGTAGGGTTAGGGTTAGGGTTAGGGTTAGAGTTAGGGTTAGGGTTATGTGGTTATGTTAGGCTTAATGTTAGGGTTAGGGTTATGGGGTTAAGGTTAGGGTTGGTGTTAGGGTTAGGTTTAGGTTTAGGGTTAGGGTTAGGGTTATGGTTATTCTTAGATTTATGGTTTAAAATTTAGGGTTTATGGTTTAAGGTTTAGGGTTTAGGATTGTTTAATCTTTAGGGTGGTTTAGGTTTAGGGTATAAGGTTTAGCGTTTAAGATTGTTTAATGTTTAGGGTTGTTTATGTTTTAGCGTTTAGAGTTGTTTAGGTTTTTTTAGGGTTGTTTATGATTTAGTGTTTAGGGTTGTTCAGGATTTATGATTTAGGATATTTTAAGGTTTAGGGTTTAAGGTTGTATAGTGTTTTAGGGTTTAGGCTATAATGTTTAGGGTTAAGAGTTTAGGGTTGTTTAGGGTATAGTGTTAATGGTTTTAGGGTTTAGGCTTGTTTAGGGTTTAGTGTTTAGGGTTTAGGGTTTAGGGTGTTTTAGCGTTTAGTGTTTAGAGTTTAGGGTTTAGGGTGCTTTTGGAATTAGTGTTAAGGGTTTTTCTGGGTTTAGGGTTTAGGAATTAGGGTGTTAGGGTTAGTGTTAGGGTTAGGTTTAGGGTTAGGGTGAGGGTTGGCGTGAGGGTTAGGGTGAGGGTTAAGGTTAGGGTTAGGGTTAAGATTAGTGTTAGTGTTAGGGTAAGGGTTAGAGTTAGGGATAGGGTTAGGGTTAGGGTTATGGTTAGGGTTAGTGTTAGGGTTAGGTTAGGGTTAGGGTTAGGGTTAGGGGTTAGGGTCAGGGTTAGTGTTAGGGGTTAGGGGTTAGGGTTAGGGTTAGGGTTAGGGTAAGGGTTAGGGTTAGGGTTAGGGTTAGGTTTAGTGTTAGGGTTATTATTAGGGGGTTAGGTTTAAGTTTAGGATTAGTGTTAGGGTTAGAATTAGAAATAGGTTTAGTGTTAGGATTAGGGTCAGGGTTAGGTTTAGGGATAGGGTTAGGGTTAGGGTTAAGGGTAGGGTTAGGTTAGGGTTAGATTTAAAGTTTAGGGTTTAGTGTTAGGATTAGGGATAGTTTGAGGTTTAGGGTTAGGGTTAGGGTTAGTGTTTGGGTTATGGTTAGTGTTAGGATTAGGGTTAGGGTTAGGGTCAGGGTTAGGTTTAGGGTTAGGGTTAGGGTTAGGGTTAGATTAAGTGTTAGGTTTAGGTTTATTGTTAGGTTTAGGGTTTAGGGTTTAAGGTTTATGGTTTAGGATTGTTCAAGGTTTAGGGTGGATTAGGTTTAGGGTTTAGAGTTTAGTATTATGGTTACGGTTAGGGTTAGGGTTAGGGATAGGGTTAGGGTTAGGGTTAGGGTTAGGGTTAGGGTTAAGGTTAGTGTTAGGCTTAGGGTTAGGGTTATGGTTAGTGTTAGGATTAGGGTTAGGTTTAGGGTCAGGGTTAGGTTTAGGGTTAGGGTTAGGGTTAGGGTTAGATTTAGGGTCAGGTTTAGGTTTATTGTTAGATTTAGGGTTTAGGGTTTAAGGTTTATGGTTTAGGATTGTTTAAGGTTTAGGGTGGATTAGGTTTAGGGTTTAGAGTTTACTGTATGGTTACGGTTAGTGTTAGGGTTAGGGTTAGGGTTAGGGTTAGGGTTAGGGTTAGGGTTAGGGTTAGGGTAATGGATAGGGTTAGGGTTAGGGTTAGGGTTAGGGTAAGGGTCAGGGGTTAGTGTTAGGGTTAGGGTTACAGTTAGGGTTAGTGTGAGGGTTAGGGGTTAGGGTTAGTGTTAGGGTTAGGGTTATTATTAGGGGGTTAGGTTTAAGTTTAGGATTAGTGTTAGGGTTAGAATTAGAAATAGGGTTAGTGTTAGGATTAGGGTCAGGGTTAGGTTTAGGGTTAGGGTTAGGGTTAGGGTTAGGGTTAGGGTCAGGGAGGGTTGAGGGTTAGGGTTAGGGTTAGGGTTAGATTTAGGGTTAGGTTTAGGTTTATTGTTAGATTTAGGATTTAGGGTCTAAGGTTTATGGTTTAAGATTGTTTAAGGTTTAGGGTGGATTAGGTTTAGGGTTTAGAGTTTAGTGTTATGGTTACGGTTAGGGTTAGGGTTAGGGTTAGGGTTAGGGTTAGGGTTAGGGTTAGGGTTAGGTTTAGGATTAGGGTTATGGTTAGGGTTAGGGTAAGGGTTAGGGGTTAGGGTTAGGGTTATGGTTATTGTTAGGTTTAGCGTTTAGGGTTTAGTGTTTAGGGTTTAAGGTTTAGGGTTTAGGATTGTTTAAGATTTAGGGTGGTTTAGGTTAAGGGTTTAGGGTTTAGACTTTAGGATTGTTTAAGGTTTAGGGTTGTTTAGGGTATAGTGTTTAGGGTTAAAAGTTTAGGGTTGTTTAGGCTTTAGTGTTTAGGGTTTAGGGTTGTTTAAGTTTTAGTGTTTAAGGTTTAGGTTTTAGGGTTGTTTTGGGTTTAGTGTTTAGTGTTGTTTAGGGTATAGTGTTAATGGTTTAGGGTTTAGGGTTATTTAGGGTTTAGTGTTTAAGGTTTAGGATATAGGGTTGTTTAGGTTTTAGTGTTTAGGGTTGTTTATGGTTTAGTGATTAGGGTTGTTTAGGGTTGTTTAGAGGTTAGTGTTTAGGGTTATTCAGGGTTTATGATTTAGGGTTGTTCAGGGTTTAGGATTTATGGTTGTTCAGGGTTTAGGGTTTAGGGATTAAGGTTAAGGGGTTAGGGTTAGGGTTAGGGTAAGGGTTAGGGTTAGGGTTAGGGTTAGGGTTAAGGTTAGGATTAGGGTTAGGGTTAAGGTTATGGTTAGTGTTAGGATTATGGTTACGGTTAGGGTCAGGATTAGGTTTAGGGTTAGGGTTAGGGTTAGGGTTAGATTTAGGGTCAGGTTTAGGTTTATTGTTAGATTTAGGGTTTAGGGTTTAAGGTTTATGGTTTAGGATTGTTTAAACTTTAGGGTGGATTAGGTTTAGGGTTTAGAGTTTAGTGTTATTGTTACGGTTAGTGTTAGGGTTAGGGTTAGGGTTAGGGTTAGGTTTAGGTTAGGGTTAGGGTTAGGGTTAGGGTTAGGTTAGGGTTAGGGTTAGGGTTAGGGTTAGGGTTAGGGTTTAGGGTTTAGAGTTTAGGGTTTAAGGTTTTGGGTTTAGGATTGTTTAAGATTTAGGGTGGTTTAGGTTAAGGGTTTAGGGTTTAGAGTTTAGGATTGATTAAGGTTTAGGGTTGTTTAGGGTATTGTGTTTAGGTTTAAAAGTTTAGGGTTGTTTAGGGTTTAGTGTTTAGGGTTTAGGGTTGTTTAAGGTTTAGTGTTTAAGGTTTAGGTTTTAGGGTTTTTTTGGGTTTAGTGTTTAGTGTTGTTTAGGGTATAGTGTTAATGGTTTAGGGTTTAGGGTTATTTAGGGTTTAGTGTTTAAGGTTTAGGGTATAGGGTTGTTTAGTGTTTAGTGTTTAGGGTTGTTTATGGTTTAGTGATTAGGTTTGTTTAGGGTTGTTTAGAGGTTAGTGTTTAGGGTTATTCAGGGTTTATGATTTAGGGTTGTTCAGGGTTTAGGATTTATGGTTGTTCAGGGTTTAGGATTTAGGGATTAAGTTTAAGGGGTTAAGGTTAGGGTTAGGGTTAGGGTTAGCATTAGGGTTAGAGTTAGGGTTAGATTTAAGGTTATGGGGTTATGTTAGGCTTAAATTAGGGTTAGGGTTATGGGGTTAAGGTTAGGGTTGGGGTTAGGGTTAGGTTTAGGTTTAGGGTTAGGGTTAGGGTTATGGTTATTCTTAGACTTATGGTTTAAAATTTAGGGTTTATGGTTTAAGGTTTAGGGATTAGGATTGTTTAAGTTTTAGGGTGGTTTAGGTTTAGGGTATAGGGTTTAGCGTTTAAGATTGTTTAATGTTTAGGGTTGTTTAGGTTTTAGCGTTTAGAGTTGTTTAGGGTTTTTTAGGGTTGTTTATGATTTAGTGTTTAGGCTTGTTCAGGATTTATGATTTAGGATATTTTAAGGTTTAGGGTTTAAGGTTGTATAGTGTTTTAGGGTTTAGGGTATAATGTTTAGGGTTAAGGGTTTAGGGTTGTTTAGGGTATAGTGTTAATGGTTTTAGGGTTTAGGATTGTTTAGGGTTTAGTGTTTAGGATTTAGGGTTTAGGGTTTTTTAGCGTTTAGTGTTTATAGTTTAGGGTTTAGGGTGCTTTTAGAATTAGTGTTTAGGGTTTTTCGGGGTTTAGGGTTTAGGATTTAGGGTGTTAGGGTTAGTGTTAGGGTTAGGTTTAGGGTTAAGGTGAGGGTTAGGGTGAGGGTTAAGGTTAGGGTTAGGGTTAAGGTTAGTGTTAGTGTTAGAATAAGGGTTAGTGTTAGGGATAGGGTTAGGGTTAGGGTTAGGGTTAAGGTTAAAGTTAGGGTTAGGGTTAGGGTTAGGGTTAGGGGTTTGGTTTAGGGTTAGTGTTAGGGGTTAGGGGTTAGTGTTAGTGTTAGGGTTAGGGTTAGGGTTAGGGTTAGGTTTAGTGTTAGGGTTATTATTAGGGGTTAGGTTTTAGTTTAGGATTAGTGTTAGGGTTAGAATTAGAAATAGGGTTAGTGTTAGGATTAGGGTCAGGGTTAGGTTTAGAAATATGGTTAGGGTTAGGGTTAAGGGTAGGGTTAGGGTTAGGGTTAGATTTAAAGTTTAGGGTTTAGTGTTAGGATTAGGATAGTGTGAGATTTAGGGTTAGGTTTAGGGTTAGGGTTAGGGTTAGTGCTTGGTTTATGATTAGTGTTAGGATTAGGATTAGGGTTAGGGTCAGGTTTATGTTTAGGGTTAGGGTTAGGGTTAGATTTAGGGTTAGGTTTAGGTTTATTGTTAGATTTATGGTTTAAGGTTTAAGGTTTATGGTTTAGGATTGTTTAAGTTTAAGGGTGGATTAGGTTTAGGGTTTAGAGTTTAGTATTATGGTTACGGTTAGGGTTAGGGTTAGGGTTAGAGTTAGGGTTAGGGTTAGGGTTAGGGTTAGGGTTAAGGTTAGGGTTAGTGTTAGGGTTAGGGTTATGGTTAGTGTTAGGATTAGGGTCAGGGTTAGGGTCAGGGTTAGGTTTAGGGTTAGGGATAGGGTTAGGGTTAGATTTAGGGTTAGGTTTAGGTTTATTGTTAGATTTAGGGTTTAGGGTTTAAGGTTTATGGTTGAGGATTGTTTAAGGTTTAGGGTGGATTAGGTTTAGGGTTTAGAGTTTAGTGTTATGGTTACGGTTAGGGTTAGGGTTAGGGATGGGGTTAGGGTAAGGGTTAAGGTTATGGTAAGGGTTAGGTTTAGAGTTAGGGTTAGGGTTAGGGTAAAAGTTAGGGGGTTAGTGTTAGGGTTTGTGTTATGGTTAGGGTTAGGGTTAGGGGTTAGGGTTAGTGTTAGGGTTAGGGTTATTATTAGGGGGTTAGGTTTAATTTTAGGATTAGTGTTAGGGTTAGAATTAGAAATAGGTTTAGTGTTAGGATTAGGGTCAGGGTTAGGTTTAGGGATAGGGTTAGGGTTAGGGTTAAGGGTAGGGTTAGGGTTAGGGTTAGATTTAAAGTTTAGGGTTTAGTGTTAGGATTAGGGATAGTGTGATGTTTAGGGTTAGGTTTAGGGTTAGGGTTTGGGTTATGGTTAGTGTTAGGATTAGGGTTAGGGTTAGGGTTAAGGTTAGGATTAGGGTTAGGGTTAAGGTTATGGTTAGTGTTAGGATTATGGTTACGGTTAGGGTCAGGATTAGGTTTAGGGTTAGGGTTAGGGTTAGGGTAAGATTTAGGGTCAGGTTTAGGTTTATTGTTAGATTTAGGGTTTAGGGTTTAAGGTTTATGGTTTAGGATTGTTTAAACTTTAGGGTGGATTAGGTTTAGGGTTTAGAGTTTAGTGTTATTGTTACGGTTAGTGTTAGGGTTAGGGTTAGGGTTAGGGTTAGGGTTAGGTTAGGGTTAGGGTTAGGGTTAGGTTAGGGTTAGGGTTAGGGTTAGGGTTAGGGTTAGGGTTTAGGGTTTAGAGTTTAGGGTTTAAGGTTTTGGGTTTAGGATTGTTTAAGATTTAGGGTGGTTTAGGTTAAGGGTTTAGGGTTTAGAGTTTAGGATTGATTAAGGTTTAGGGTTGTTTAGGGTATTGTGTTTAGGTTTAAAAGTTTAGGGTTGTTTAGGGTTTAGTGTTTAGGGTTTAGGGTTGTTTAAGGTTTAGTGTTTAAGGTTTAGGTTTTAGGGTTTTTTTGGGTTTAGTGTTTAGTGTTGTTTAGGGTATAGTGTTAATGGTTTAGGGTTTAGGGTTATTTAGGGTTTAGTGTTTAAGGTTTAGGGTATAGGGTTGTTTAGTGTTTAGTGTTTAGGGTTGTTTATGGTTTAGTGATTAGGTTTGTTTAGGGTTGTTTAGAGGTTAGTGTTTAGGGTTATTCAGGGTTTATGATTTAGGGTTGTTCAGGGTTTAGGATTTATGGTTGTTCAGGGTTTAGGATTTAGGGATTAAGTTTAAGGGGTTAAGGTTAGGGTTAGGGTTAGGGTTAGCATTAGGGTTAGAGTTAGGGTTAGATTTAAGGTTATGGGGTTATGTTAGGCTTAAATTAGGGTTAGGGTTATGGGGTTAAGGTTAGGGTTGGGGTTAGGGTTAGGTTTAGGTTTAGGGTTAGGGTTAGGGTTATGGTTATTCTTAGACTTATGGTTTAAAATTTAGGGTTTATGGTTTAAGGTTTAGGGATTAGGATTGTTTAAGTTTTAGGGTGGTTTAGGTTTAGGGTATAGGGTTTAGCGTTTAAGATTGTTTAATGTTTAGGGTTGTTTAGCGTTTAGAGTTGTTTAGGGTTTTTTAGGGTTGTTTATGATTTAGTGTTTAGGCTTGTTCAGGATTTATGATTTAGGATATTTTAAGGTTTAGGGTTTAAGGTTGTATAGTGTTTTAGGGTTTAGGGTATAATGTTTAGGGTTAAGGGTTTAGGGTTGTTTAGGGTATAGTGTTAATGGTTTTAGGGTTTAGGATTGTTTAGGGTTTAGTGTTTAGGATTTAGGGTTTAGGGTTTTTTAGCGTTTAGTGTTTATAGTTTAGGGTTTAGGGTGCTTTTAGAATTAGTGTTTAGGGTTTTTCGGGGTTTAGGGTTTAGGATTTAGGGTGTTAGGGTTAGTGTTAGGGTTAGGTTTAGGGTTAAGGTGAGGGTTAGGGTGAGGGTTAAGGTTAGGGTTAGGGTTAAGGTTAGTGTTAGTGTTAGAATAAGGGTTAGTGTTAGGGATAGGGTTAGGGTTAGGGTTAGGGTTAAGGTTAAAGTTAGGGTTAGGGTTAGGGTTAGGGTTAGGGGTTTGGTTTAGGGTTAGTGTTAGGGGTTAGGGGTTAGTGTTAGTGTTAGGGTTAGGGTTAGGGTTAGGGTTAGGTTTAGTGTTAGGGTTATTATTAGGGGTTAGGTTTTAGTTTAGGATTAGTGTTAGGGTTAGAATTAGAAATAGGGTTAGTGTTAGGATTAGGGTCAGGGTTAGGTTTAGAAATATGGTTAGGGTTAGGGTTAAGGGTAGGGTTAGGGTTAGGGTTAGATTTAAAGTTTAGGGTTTAGTGTTAGGATTAGGATAGTGTGAGATTTAGGGTTAGGTTTAGGGTTAGGGTTAGGGTTAGTGCTTGGTTTATGATTAGTGTTAGGATTAGGATTAGGGTTAGGGTCAGGTTTATGTTTAGGGTTAGGGTTAGGGTTAGATTTAGGGTTAGGTTTAGGTTTATTGTTAGATTTATGGTTTAAGGTTTAAGGTTTATGGTTTAGGATTGTTTAAGTTTAAGGGTGGATTAGGTTTAGGGTTTAGAGTTTAGTATTATGGTTACGGTTAGGGTTAGGGTTAGGGTTAGAGTTAGGGTTAGGGTTAGGGTTAGGGTTAGGGTTAAGGTTAGGGTTAGTGTTAGGGTTAGGGTTATGGTTAGTGTTAGGATTAGGGTCAGGGTTAGGGTCAGGGTTAGGTTTAGGGTTAGGGATAGGGTTAGGGTTAGATTTAGGGTTAGGTTTAGGTTTATTGTTAGATTTAGGGTTTAGGGTTTAAGGTTTATGGTTGAGGATTGTTTAAGGTTTAGGGTGGATTAGGTTTAGGGTTTAGAGTTTAGTGTTATGGTTACGGTTAGGGTTAGGGTTAGGGATGGGGTTAGGGTAAGGGTTAAGGTTATGGTAAGGGTTAGGTTTAGAGTTAGGGTTAGGGTTAGGGTAAAAGTTAGGGGGTTAGTGTTAGGGTTTGTGTTATGGTTAGGGTTAGGGTTAGGGGTTAGGGTTAGTGTTAGGGTTAGGGTTATTATTAGGGGGTTAGGTTTAATTTTAGGATTAGTGTTAGGGTTAGAATTAGAAATAGGTTTAGTGTTAGGATTAGGGTCAGGGTTAGGTTTAGGGTTAGGTTTAGGGTTAGGGTTAGGGTTAGGGTTAGGTTTAGGGTTAGGGTTAGGGTTAGAGTTAGGGTCAGGGAGGGTTTAGGGTTAGGGTTAGATTTAGGGTTTAGGGTCTAATGTTTATGGTTTAGGATTGTTTAAGGTTTAGGGTGGATTAGATTTAGGGTTTAGAGTTTAGTGTTATGGTTACAGTTAGGGTTAGGGTTAGGGTTATATTTAGGGTTATTCTTAGATTTATGGTTTAAAATTTAGGGTTTATGGTTTAAGGTTTAGGGTTTAGGATTGTTTAAGTTTTAGGGTGGTTTAGGTTTAGGGTATAGGGTTTAGCGTTTAAGATTGTTTAATGTTTAGGGTTGTTTAGGTTTTAGCGTTTAGAGTTGTTTAGGGTTTTTTAGGGTTGTTTATAATTTAGTGTTTAGGGTTGTTCAGGATTTATGATTTAGGATATTTTAAGGTATAGGGTTTAAGGTTGTATAGTGTTTTAGGGTTTAGGGTATAATGTTTAGGGTTAAGGGTTTAGGGTTGTTTAGGGTATAGTGTTATTGGTTTTAGGGTTTAGGCTTGTTTAGGGTTTAGTGTTTAGGGTTTAGGGTTTAGGGTTTTTTAGCGTTTAGTGTTCATAGTTTAGGGTTTAGGGTGCTTTTGTAATTAGTGTTTAGGGTTTTTCAGGGTTTAGGGTTTAGGATTTAGGGTGTTAGGGTTAGTGTTAGGGTTAGGTTTAGGGTTAAGGTGAGGGTTAGGGTGAGGGTTAAGGTTAGGGTTAGGGTTAAGGTTAGTGTTAGTGTTAGGGTAAGGGTTAGGGTTAGGGATAGGGTTAGGGTTAGAGTTAGGGTTAGGGTTAGGGTTAGGGTTAGGGTTAGGGTTAGGGGTTAGGGTTAGGGTTAGTGTTAGGGGTTAGGGGTTAGTGTTAGGGTTAGGGTTAGGTTTAGGGTTAGTGTTAGGTTTAGTGTTATCGTTATTATTAGGGGGTTAGGTTTTAGTTAAGGATTAGTGTTAGGGTTAGAATTAGAAATAGGGTTAGTGTTAAGATTAGGGTCAGGGTTAGGTTTAGGGATAGGGTTAGGGTTAGGGTTAAGGGTAGGGTTAGGGTTAGGATTAGATTTAAAGTTTAGGGTTTAGTTTTAGGATTATGGATAGTGTGAGGTTTAGGGTTAGGTTTAGGGTTAGGGTTAGGGTTAGTGTTTGGGTTATGATTAATGTTAGGATTAGGGTTAGGGTTAGGGTCAGGTTTAGGTTTAGGGTTAGGGTTAGGTTTATTGTTAGATTTAGGGTTAGGTTTAGGTTTATTGTTAGATTTAGGGTTTAGGGTTTAAGGTTTATGGTTTAGGATTGTTTAAGGTTTAGGGTGGATTAGGTTTAAGGATTAGAGTTTAGTATTATGGTTACGGTTAGGGTTAGGGTTAGGGTTAGAGTTAGGGTTAGGGTTAGGGTTAGGGTTAGGGTAGGGTTAAGGTTAGGGTTAGTGTTAGGGTTAGGGTTATGGTTAGTGTTAGGATTAGGGTTAGGGTTAGGGTCAGGGTTAGGTTTAGGGTTAGGGATAGGGTTAGGGTTAGATTTAGGGTTAGGTTTAGGTTTATTGTTAGATTTAGGGTTTAGGGTTTAAGGTTTATGGTTTAGGATTGTTTAAGGTTTAGGGTGGATTAGGTTTAGGGTTTAGAGTTTAGTGTTATGGTTACGGTTAGGGTTAGGGTTAGGTATTGGGTTAGGGTTAGGGTTAGGGTTATGGTAAAGGATAGGGTTAGGGTTAGGGTTAGGGTAAAAGTTAGGGGGTTAGTGTTAGGGTTTGGGTTAGGGTTAGGGTTAGGGTTAGGGTTAGGGTTAGGGTTAGGGGTTAGGGTTAGTGTTAGGGTTAGGGTTATTATTAGGGGGTTAGGTTTAAGTTTAGGATTAGTGTTATGGTTAGAATTAGAAATAGGTTTAGTGTTAGGATTAGGGTCAGTGTTAGGTTTAGGGTTAGGGTTAGGGTTAGGGTTAGGGTTGTGGTCAGGGAGGGTTTAAGGTTAGGGTTAGATTTAGGGTTAGGTTTAGGTTTAATGTTAAATTTAGGGTTTAGGGTCTACGGTTTATGGTTTAGGTTGTTTAAGGTTTAGGGTGGATTAGGTTTAGGGTTTAGAGTTTAGTGCTATGGTTACGGTTAGGGTTAGGGTTAGGGTTAGGGTTAGGATTAGGGTTAAGGTTAGGGTTAGGGTTAGGGTAAGGGTTAGGGGTTAGGGTTAGGGTTAGGGTTAAGGTTAGGGTTAGGGTAAGGTTAGGGTTAGGGTTAGGGTTAGGGTTAGGGGTTAGGGTTAGGGTTAGTGTTAGGGGTTAGGGGTTAGGGTAAGGGTTAGGGTTAGGGTTAGGGTTAGGGTTAGGGTTAGGGTGAGGGTTAGGGTTAGGGTTATGTGGTTATGTTAGGCTTAAAGTTAGGGTTAGGGTTATGGGGTTAAGGTTAGGGTTGGGGTTAGGGTTAGGTTAAGGTTTAGGGTTAGGGTTAGGGTTATGGTTATTCTTAGATTTATGGTTTAAAATTTAGGATTTATGGTTTAAGGTTTAGGGTTTAGGATTGTTTAAGTTTTAGGGTGGTTTAGTTTTAGGTTATAGGGTTTAGCGTTTAAGATTGTTTAATGTTTAGGGTTGTTTATGTTTTAGCGTTTAGAGGTGTTTAGGTTTTTTAGGGTTGTTTATGATTTAGTGTTTAGGGTTGTTCAGGATTTATGATTTAGGATATTTTAAGGTTTAGGGTTTAAGGTTGTATAGTGTTTTAGGGTTTAGGCTATAATGTTTAGGGTTAAGAGTTTAGGGTTGTTTAGGGTATAGTGTTAATGGTTTTAGCGTTTAGGCTTGTTTAGGGTTTAGTGTTTAGGGTTTAGGGTTTAGGGTTTTTTAGCGTTTAGTGTTTAGAGTTTAGGGTTTAGGGTGCTTTTGGAATTAGTGTTTAGGGTTTTTCTGGGTTTAGGGTTTAGGA
>NW_027667470.1:555000-562500 GCF_963924665.1 Micromys minutus | reverse complement strand
AGGGTTAAGGTGAGGGTTAGGGTGAGGGTTAAGGTTAGGGTTAGGGTTAAGGTTAGTGTTAGTGTTAGGGTAAGGGTTAGGGTTAGGGATAGGGTTAGGGTTAGGGTTAGGGTTAGGGTTAGGGTTAGGGTTAGGGTTAGGGTTAGGGGTTAGGGTTAGGGTTAGTGTTAGGGGTTAGGGGTTAGTGTTAGGGTTAGGGTTAGGGTTAGGGTTAGGTTTAGTGTTAGGGTTATTATTAGGGGGTTAGGTTATAGTTAAGGATTAGTGTTAGGGTTAGAATTAGAAATAGGATTAGTGTTAGGATTAGGGTCAGGGTTAGGTTTAGGGATAGGGTTAGGGTTAGGGTTAAGGGTAGGGTTAGGGTTAGGGTTAGATTTAAAGTTTAGGGTTTAGTGTTAAGATTAGGGATAGTGTGAGGTTTAGGGTTAGGGTTAAGTTTAGGGTTAGGGTTAGGGTTAGTGTTTGGGTTATGGTTAGTGTTAGGATTAGGGTTAGGGTTAGGGTCAGGGCTAGGTTTAGGGTTAGGGTTAGGGTTAGGGTTAGATTTAGGGTTAGGTTTAGGTTTATTGTTAGATTTAGGGTTTAGGGTTTAAGGTTTATGGTTTAGGATTGTTTAAGGTTTAGGGTGGGTTAGGTTTAGGGTTTAGAGTTTAGTATTATGGTTACGGTTAGGGTTAGGGTTAGAGTTAGGGTTAGGGTTAGGGTTAGGGTTAGGGTTAGGGTTAAGGTTAGGGTTAGTGTTAGGGTTAGGGTTATGGTTAGTGTTAGGATTAGGGTTAGGGTTAGGGTCAGGGTTAGGTTTAGGGTTAGGGATAGGGTTAGGGTTAGATTTAGGGTTAGGTTTAGGTTTATCGTTAGATTTAGGGTTTAGGGTTTAAGGTTTATGGTTTAGGATTGTTTAAAGATTACGGTGGATTAGGTTTAGGGTTTAGAGTTTAGTGTTATGGTTACGGTTAGGGTTATGGTTAGGGATAAGGTTAGGGTTAGGGTTAGGGTTATGGTAAGGGTTAGGGTTAGGGTTAGGGTTAGGGTTAGGGTAAAAGTTAGGGGGTTAGTGTTAGGGTTTGGGTTAGGGTTAGGTTAGGGTTAGGGTTAGGGTTAGGGGTTAGGGTTAGTGTAATGCTTAGGGTTATTATTAGGGGGTTAGGTTTAAGTTTAGGATTAGTGTTAGGGTTAGAATTAGAAATAGGGTTAGTGTTAAGATTAGGGTCAGGGTTAGGTTTAGGGTTAGGGTTAGGGTTAGGGTTAGGGTCAGAAAGGGTTTAGGGTTAGGGTTAGATTTAGCGTTAGGTTTAGGTTTATTGTTAGATTTAGGGTTTAGGGTCTACGGTTTATGGTTTAGGATTCTTTAAGGTTTAGGGTGGATTAGGTTTAGGGTTTAGAGTTTAGTGTTATGGTTACAGTTGGGGTTAGGGTTAGGGTTAGGGTTAGGATTAGGGTTAAGGTTAGGGTTAGGGTTAGGTTTAGGTTTAGTGTTAGGGTTAGGGTTAGGGTTAGGGTTACGGTTAAAGTTAGGGTTAGGTTTAGTTTTAGGGTTAGGGTTAGGTTTAGGGTTAGGGTAAGGGTTAGGGGTTAGGGTTAAGGTTAGGGTTAAGGTTAGGGTTAGGGTTAAGATTAGGGTTAGGGTTAGGTTTAGGGTTAGGGTTAGGGTTAGGGTTAGGGTAAGTTTAGTGTTAGGGTTACGGTTAGGGTTAGGGGTTAGGGGTTAGGGTTAGGGTTAGGGTTAGTGTTAGGGTTAGGGTTAGGGTTAGGGTTATGTGGTTATGTTAGGCTTAAGGTTAGGGTTAGGGTTATGGGGTTAAGTTTAAGGTTGGGGTTAGGGTTAGGTTTAGGTTTAGGGTTAAGGTTAGGGTTATGGTTATTCTTAGATATATGGTTTAAAATTTAGGGTTTATGGTTTAAGGTTTAGGGTTTAGGATTGTTTATGTTTTAGGGTGGTTTGGGTTTTAGCGTTTAAAGTTTTTAGGTTTTTTTAGGGTTGTTTATGATTTAGTGTTTCGGGTTGTTCAGGATTTATGATTTAGGATATTTTAACGTTTAGGGTTTAAGGTTGTATAGTGTTTTTGGGTTTAGGGTATAATGTTTAGGGTTAAGGGTTTAGGGTTGTTTAGGGTATAGTGTTAATAGTTTTAGGGTTTAGGCTTGTTTAGGGTATAGTGTTTAGGGTTTAGGATTTAGGGTTTTTTAGCGTTTAGTGTTTAGAGTTTAGGGTTTAGGGTGCTTTTGGAATTCGTGTTTAGTGTTTTTCTGGGTTTAGGGTTTAGGATTTAGGGTTTTAGGGTTAGGTTTAGGGTTAGGGTGAGGGTTAGGGTGAGGGTTAAGGTTAGGGTTAGGGTTAAGTTTAGTGTTAGTGTTAGGGTAAGTGTTAGGGTTTGGGATAGTGTTAGGGTTAGGGTTATAGTTAGGGTTAGGGTTAGTGTTAGGGTTAGGGTAAGGGATAGGGTTAGTGTGAGGTTTAGGGTTAGGGTTAGGTTTAGGGTTAGGGTTAGTCTTTGTTTGGGTTATGTTTATTGTTAGGATTAGGCTTTGGATTAGGGTCAGGGGTAGGTTTAGGTTTACGGTTAGGGTTAGTGTTAGATTTAGGGTTAGGTTTAGGTTTATTTTTAGATTTAGGGTTTAGGGTTTAAGGTTTATGGTTTAGAATTGTTTAAGGTTTAGGGTGGATTAGGTTTAGGGTTTAGAGTTTAGTGTTATGGTTACGGTTAGGGTTAGGGTTAGGGTTAGGGTTAGGGTTAGAGTTAGGGTTAGGGTTAGTGTTAGGGTAAGGTTAGGGTTAGGGTTAGTGTTAGGGTTAGAGTTAGAGTTACGGTTAGGTTTAGGGTTAGAGTTATGGTTAGGGTTAAGGTTAGGGTTGGGGGGGTTAGGGTTTAGGTTAGGGTTAGGGTTAGGGTTAGGGTTAGGGTTAGGGTTAGGGTTAGGGTTAGGGTTAGGGTTAGGTTTAGGTTTAGGGTTAGTGTTATTATTAGGGAGTTAGGTTTAAATTTAGGATTAGTGTTAGGGTTAGAATTAGAAATAGGGTTAGTGTTAGAATTAGGGTCAGGGTTAGGTTTAGGGATAGGGTTATTGTTAGGGTTAGGGGTAGGGTTAGGGTTAGGGTTAGATTTAAAGTTTAAGTTTTAGTGTTAGGATTAGGGTTAGTGTGAGGTTTATGGTTAGGGTTAGGTTTAGGGTTAGGGTTAGGGTTAGTGTTTGGGTTATGGTTAGTGTTAGGATTATGTTTAGGGTTAGGGTTAGGGTTAGGGTTAGATTTAGGGTTAGGTTTAGGTTTATTGTTAGATTTAGGGTTTAAGGTTTGTGGTTTAGGATTGTTTAAGGTTTAGGGTGGATTAGGTTTAGGGTTTAGAGTTTAGTGTTATGGTTACGGTTAGGGTTAGGGTTAGGTTTAGGGTTAGGGTTTGGGTTAGGGTTAGGGTTAGGTTTAGGGTTAGGGTTATGGTTAGGGTTAAGGTTAGGGTTAGGGTTAGGGTTAGGGTTATGGTTAGTGTTAGGATTAGGGTTAGGGTTAAGGTCAGGGTTAGGTTTAGGGTTAGTGTTAGGGTTAGGGATAGATTTAGGGTTAGGTTTAGGATTATTGTTAGATTTAGGGTTTAGGGTTTAAGGTTTATGGTTTAGGATTTTTTAAGGTTTAGGGTGGATTAGGTTTAGGGTTTAGAGTTTAGTGTTATGGTTAAGGTTAAGGTTAGGGTTAGGGTTAGGGTTAGGGTTAGGGTTAGGGTTAGTGTTACGGTTAGGGTTAGGGTTAGGGTTACGTTTAGGGTTAGGGTTAGGGTTAGGGTAAGGGTTATGATTATGTTTATTGTTAGGTTTAGGGTTAGGGTTAGGGTTAAGGTTAGGTTTAGGGTTAGGGTTAGTGTTAGGGTGAGGGTTAAGTTTATTGTTAGGTTTAGGGTTTAGTGTTTAGGGTCTAAGGTTTTGGGTTTAGGATTGTTTAAGGTTTAGGGTAGATTAGGTTTAGGGTTTAGAGTTTAGTGTTAAGGTTAGGGTTAGGTTTAGGGTTTAGGGTTTAGTGTTCGGATTAGGGTTAGGGTTAGGGTTAGGATTAAGGTTAAGGTTAGGGTTAGGATTAGGTTTAGGGTTAGGGTTAGGGTTAGGGTTAGGGTTAGGGTTAGGGTTAGGATTAGGGTTAGGGTTAGGGTTAGGGTAAGGGTAGGGGTTAGGGTTAGGGTTATGGTTATTGTTAGGTTTAGGGTTTAGGGTTTAGTGTTTAGGGTTTAAGGTTTAGGGTTTAGTATTGTTTAAGATTTAGGGTGGTTTAGGTTAAGGGTTTAGGGTTTAGAGTTTAGGATTGATTAAGGTTTAGGGTTGTTTAGGGTATAGTGTTTAGGGTTAAAAGTTTAGGGTTGTTTAGGGTTTAGTGTTCAGGGTTTAGGGTTGTTTAAGGTTTAGTGTTTAAGTTTTAGGTTTTAGGGTTGTTTTGGGTTTAGTGTTTAGTGTTGTTTAGGGTATAGTGTTAATGGTTTAGGGTTTAGGGTTATTTAGGGTTTAGTGTTTAAGGTTTAGGGTATAGGTTTGTTTAGGGTTTAGTGTTTAGGGTTGTTTATGGTTTAGTGATTAGGGTTGTTTAGGGTCTTTTAGAGGTTAGTGTTTAGGGTTATTCAGGGTTTATGATTTATGGTTGTTCAGGGTTTAGGATTTATGGTTGTTCAGGGTTTAGTATTTAGGGATTAAGGTTAAGGGGTTAGGGTTAGGGTTAGGGTTAGGGTTATGGTTAAGGTTAGGGTTAGGGTTAGGGTTAGGGTTATGGTTAGTGTTAGGATTAGGGTTAGGGTTAGGGTCAGGGTTAGGTTTAGGGTTAGGGTTAGGGTTAGGGTTATATTTAGGGTCAGGTTTAGGTTTATTGTTTGATTTAGGGTTTAGGGTTTAAGGTTTATGGTTTAGGATTGTTTAAGTTTTAGGGTGGATTAGGTTAAGGTTTAGAGTTTAGTGTTATGGTTACGGTTAGTGTTAAAGTTAGGGTTAGGGTTAGGGTTAGGGTAATGGTTAGGGTTAGGGTTAGGGTTAGGGTAAGGGTTAGGGGTTAGTGTTAGGGTTAGGCTTAGGGTTAGGGTTAGGGTTAGGGTTAGGTTAGGGTTAGGGTTAGGGTTAGGGTTAGGGTTTAGGGTTAGTGTTAGTGTTATGGTTAGGGTTATTATTATGGGGTTAGGTTTAAGTTTAGGATTAGTGTTAGGGTTAGAATTAGAAATAGGTTTAGTGTTAGGATTAGGGTCAGGGTTAGGTTTAGGGTTAGGGTTAGGGTTAGGGTTAGGGTTAGGGTCAGGGAGGGTTTAGGGTTAGGGTTAGGGTTAGGGTTAGATTTAGGGTTAGGTTTAGGTTTATTGTTAGATTTAGGATTTAGGGTCTAAGGTTTATGGTTTAGGATTGTTTAAGGTTTAGGGTGGATTAGGTTTAGGGTTTAGAGTTTAGTGTTATGGTTACTGTTAGGGTTAGGGTAAGGGTTAGGGTTAGGATTAGGGTTAAGGTTAAGGTTAGGATTAGGTTTAGGGTTAGGGTTAAGGTTAGGGTTAGGATTAGGGTTAGGGTTAGGGTTAGGATTGGGGTTAGGGTTAGGGTTAGGGTAAGGCTTAGAGGTTAGGGTTAGGGTTATGGTTATTGTTAGGTTTAGGGTTTAGGGTTTATTGTTTAGGGTTTAAGGTTTAGGGTTTATGATTGTTTAAGATTTAGGGTGGTTTAGGTTAAGGGTTTAGGGTTTAGAGTTTAGGATGGTTTAAGTTTTAGGGTTGTTTAGGGTATAGTGTTTAGGGTTAAAAGTTTATGGTTGTTTAGGGTTTAGTGTTTAGGGTTTAGGGTTGTTTAAGGTTTAGTGTTTAAGGTTTAGGTTTTAGGGTTCTTTTGGGTTTAGTGTTTAGTGTTGTTTAGGGTATAGTGTTAATGTTTTAGGGTTTAGGGTTATTTAGGGTTTAGTGTTTAAGGTTTAGGGTATAGGGTTGTTTAGGGTTTAGTGTTTAGGTTTGTTTATGGTTTAGTGATTAGGGTTGTTTGGGGTTGTTTAGAGGTTAGTGTTTAGGGTTATTCAGGGTTTATGATTTAGGGTTGTTCAGGGTTTAGGATTTATGGTTGTTCAGGGTTCAGGATTTAGGGATTAAGGTTAAGGGGTTAGGGTTAGGGTTAGGGTTAGGGTTAGGGTTAGCATTAGGGTTAGAGTTAGGGTTAGAGTTAGGGTTATGGGGTTATGTTAGGCTTAAGGTTAGGGTTAGGGTTATAGGGTTAAGGTTAGGGTTGGGGTTAGGGTTAGGTTTAGGTTTAGGGTTAGGGTTAGGGTTATGGTTATTCTTAGATTTATGGTTTAAAATTTAGGGCTTATGGTTTAAGGTTTAGGGTTTAGGATTGTTTAAGTTTTAGGGAGGTTTAGGTTTAGGGTATAGAATTTAGCGTTTAAGATTGTTTAATGGTTAGGGTTGTTAAGGTTTTAGCGTTTAGAGTTGTTTAGGGTTTTTTAGGGTTGTTTAAAATTTAGTGTTTAGGGTTGTTCAGGATTTATGATTTAGGATATTTTAAGGTTTAGGGTTTAAGGTTGTATAGTGTTTTAGGGTTTAGGGTATAATGTTTAGGGTTAAGGGTTTAGGGTTGTTTAGGGTATAGTGTTAATGGTTTTAGGGTTTAGGCTTGTTAAGGGTTTAGTGTTTTTGGTTTAGGGGTTAGGGTTATTTAGCGTTTAGTGTTTATAGTTTAGGGTTTAGGGTGCTTTTGGAATTAGTGTTTAGGGTTTTTCGGGGTTTAGGGTTTAGGATTTATGGTGTTAGGTTTAGTGTTAGGGTTAGGTTTAGGGTTAAGGTGAGGGTTAGGGTGAGGGTTAAGGTTAGGGTTAGGGTTAAGGTTAGTGTTAGTGTTAGGGTAAGGGTTAGGGTTAGGGATAGGGTTAGGGTTAGGGTTAGGGTTAGGGTTAGGGTTAGGGTTAGGGTTAGGGTTAGGGTTAGGGTTAGAGTTAGGGGTTAAGGTTAGGGTTAGTGTTAGGGGTTAGGGGTTAGTGTTAGTGTTAGGGTTAGGGTTAGGGTTAGGTTTAGTGTTAGGTTTATTATTAGGGGGTTAGGTTTTAGTTTAGGATTAGTGTTAGGGTTAGAATTAGAAATAGGGTTAGTGTTAGGATTAGGGTCAGGGTTAGGTTTAGGGATATGGTTAGGGTTAGGGTTAAGGGTAGGGTTAGGGTTAGGGTCAGATTTAAAGTTTAGGGTTTAGTGTTAGGATTAGGGATAGTGTGAGGTTTAGGGTTAGGTTTAGGGTTAGGGTTAGGGTTAGTGTTTGGGTTATGATTAGTGTTAGGATTAGGGTTAGGGTTAGGGTCAGGTTTAGGTTTAGGGTTAGGGTTAGGGTTAGGGTTATATTTAGGGTTAGGTTTAGGTTTATTGTTAGATTTAGGTTTTAGGGTTTAAGGTTTATGGTTTAGGATTGTTTAAGGTTTAGGGTGGATTAGGTTTAGGGTTTAGAGTTTAGTATTATGGTTACGGTTAGGGTTAGGGTTAGGGTTAGAGTTAGGGTTAGGGTTAGGGTTAGGGTTAGGGTTAA
>NW_027667470.1:527500-537500 GCF_963924665.1 Micromys minutus | reverse complement strand
GGTTAGGGTTATGGTTATGGTTAGTGTTAGGATTAGGGTTAGGGTTAGGGTCAGGGTTAGGTTTAGGGTTAGGGTTAGGGTTAGGGTTAGATTTAGGGTCAGGTTTAGGTTTATTGTTAGATTTAGTGTTTAGGGTTTAAGGTTTATGGTTTAGGATTTTTTAAGGTTTAGGGTGGATTAGGTTTAGGGTTTAGAGTTTAGTGTTATGGTTACGGTTAGTGTTAGGGTTAGGGTTAGGGTTAGGGTTAAGGTTAGGGTTAGGGTAATGGTTAGGGTTAGGTTTAGGGTTAGGGTTAGGGTAAGGGTTAGGGGTTAGTGTTAGGGTTAGGGTTAGGGTTAGGGTTAGGGTTAGGTTAGGGTTAGGGTTAGGGTTAGGGTTAGGGGTTAGGGTTAGTGTTAAATTTAGGGTTATTATTAGGGGGTTAGGTTTAAGTTTAGGATTAGTGTTAGGGTTAGAATTAGAAATAGGGTTAGTGTTAGGATTAGGGTCACGGTTAGGTTTAGTGTTAGGGTTAGAGTTAGGGTTAGGGTCAGGGAGGGTTTAGGGTTAGGGTTAGGGTTAGATTTAGGGTTAGGTTTAGGTTTATTGTTAGATTTAGGATTTAGGGTCTAAGGTTTATGGTTTAGGATTGTTAAGGTTAGGGTGGATTAGATTTAGGGTTTAGAGTTTAGTGTTATGGTTACGGTTAGGGTTAGGGTTAGGGGTAGGGTTAGGATTAGGGTTAAGGTTCGGGTTAGGATTAGGTTTAGGGTTAGGGTTAGGGTTAGGGTTAGGGTTAGGGTTAGGTTTAGGGTTAGGTTTAGGATTAGGGTTAGGGTTAGGGTTAGGGTAAGGGTTAGGGGTTAGGGTTAGGGTTATGGTTATTGTTAGGTTTAGGGTTTAGGGTTTAGTGTTTAGGGTTTAAGGTTTAGGGTTTAGGATTGTTTAAGATTTACGGTGGTTTAGGTTAAGGGTTTAGGGTTTAGAGTTTAGGATTGTTTAAGGTTTATGGTTGTTTAGGGTATAGTGTTTAGGGTTAAAAGTTTAGGGTTGTTTAGGGTTTAGTCTTTAGGGTTTAGGGTTTTTTAAGGTTTAGTGTTTAAGGTTTAGGTTTTAGGGTTGTATTGGGTTTAGTGTTTAGTGTTGTTTAGGGTATAGTGTTAATGGTTTAGGGTTTAGGGTTATTTAGGGTTTAGTGTTTAAGGTTTAGGGTATAGGGTTGTTAAGGGTTTAGTGTTTAGGGTTGTTTATGGTTTAGTGATTAGGGTTGTTTAGGGTTGTTTAGAGGTTAGTGTTTAGGGTTATTCAGGGTTTATGATTTAGGGTTGTTCAGGGTTTAGGATTTATGGTTGTTCAGGGTTTAGGATTTAGGGATTAAGGTTAAGGGGTTAGGGTTAGGGTTAGGGTTAGGGGTAGCATTAGATTTAGAGTTAGGGTTAGAGTTAGGGTTATGGGGTTATGTTAGGCTTAAGGTTAGGGTTAGGGTTATGGGGTTAAGGTTAGGGTTGGGCTTAGGGTTAGGTTTAGGTTTAGGGTTAGGGTTAGGGTTATGGTTATTCTTAGATTTATGGTTTAAAATTTAGGGTTTATGGTTTAAGGTTTAGGGATTAGGATTGTTTAAGTTTTAGGGTGGTTTAGGTTTAGGGTATAGGGTTTAGCGTTTAAGATTGTTTAATGTTTAGGGTTGTTTAGGTTTTAGCGTTTAGAGTTGTTTAGGGTTTTTTAGGGTTGTTTATGATTTAGTGTTTAGGGTTGTTCAGAATTTATGATTTAGGATATTTTAAGGTTTAGGGTTTAAGGTTGTATAGTGTTTTAGGGTTTAGGGTATAATGTTTAGGGTTAAGGGTTTAGGGTTGTTTAGGGTATAGTGTTAATGGTTTTAGGGTTTAGGCTTGTTTAGGGTTTAGTGTTTAGGGTTTAGGGTTTAGGGTTTTTTAGCGTTTAGTGTTTATAGTTTAGGGTTTAGGGTGCTTTTGGAATTAGTGTTTAGGGTTTTTCGGGGTTTAGGGTTTAGGATTTAGGGTGTTAGGGTTAGTGTTAGGGTTAGGTTTAGGGTTAAGGTGAGGGTTATGGTGAGGGTTAAGGTTAGGTTTAGGGTTAAGGTTAGTGTTAGTGTTAGGGTAATGGTTAGGGATAGGGTTAGCGTTAGGGTTAGGGTTAGGGTTAAGGTTAGGGTTAGGGTTAGGGTTAGGGTTAAGGGTTAGTGTTAGGGTTAGTGTTAGGGGCTAGGGGTTAGTGTTAGGGTTAGGGTTAGGGTTAGGTTTAGTGTTAGGGTTATTATTAGGGGGTTAGGTTTTAGTTTAGGATTAGTGTTAGGGTTAGAATTAGAAATAGGGATAGTGTTAGGTTTAGGGTCAGGGTTAGGTTTAGGGATATGGTTAGGGTTAGGGTTAAGGGTAGAGTTAGGGTTAGGGTTAGATTTAAAGTTTAGGGTTTAGTGTTAGGATTAGGGATAGTGTGAGGTTTAGGGTTAGGTTTAGGGTTAGGGTTAGGGTTAATGTTTGGGTTATGATTAGTGTTATTATTAGGGTTAGGGTTAGGGTCAGGTTTAGGTTTAGGGTTAGGGTTAGGGTTAGGGTTAGATTTAGGGTTAGGTTTAGGTTTATTGTTAGATTTAGGGTTTAGGGTTTAAGGTTTAAGGTTTAGGATTGTTTAAGGTTTAGGGTAGATTAGGTTTAGGGTTTAGAGTTTAGTATTATGGTTACGGTTAGGGTTAGGGTTAGGGTTAGGTTAGGGTTAGGGTTAGGGTTAGGGTTAGGGTTAGGGTTAAGGTTAGGGTTAATGATAGGGTTAGGGTTAGGGTAAAAGTTAGGGGGTTAGTGTTAGGATTAGGGTTAGGGTTAGGGTTAGGGTTAGGTTAGGGATAGGGTTAGGGTTAGGGTTAGGGGTTAGGGTTAGTGTTAGGGTTAGGGTTATTATTAGGGGGTTAGGTTTAAGTTTAGGATTAGTGTTAGGGTTAGAATTAGAAATAGGGTTAGTGTTAGGATTAGGGTCAGGGTTAGGTTTAGGGTTAGGGTTAGGGTTAGAGTTAGGGTTAGGGTCAGGGAGGGTTTAGGGTTAGGGTTAGGGTTAGGGTTAGATTTAGGGTTAGGTTTAGGTTTATTGTTAGATTTAGGATTTAGGGTCTAAGGTTTATGGTTTAAGATTGTTTAAGGTTTAGGGTGGATTAGGTTTAGGGTTTAGAGTTTAGTGTTATGGTTACGGTTAGGGTTAGGGTTAGGGTTAGGGTTAGGATTAGGGTTAAGGTTGGGGTTAGGATTAGGTTTAGGGTTAGGGTTAGCGTTAGGGTTAGGGTTAGGGTTAGGGTTAGGGTTAGGGTTAGGGTAAGGGTTAGGGGTTAGGGTTAGGGTTAAGGTTATTGTTAGTTTTAGGGTTTAGAGTTTAGTGTTTAGGGTTTAAGGTTTAGGGTTTATGATTGTTTAAGATTTAGGGTGGTTTAGGTTAAGGGTTTAGGGTTTAGAGTTTAGGATTGTTTAAGGTTTAGGGTTGTTTAGGGTATAGTGTTTAGGGTTAAAATTTAGGGTTGTTTAGGGTTTAGTGTTTAGGGTTTAGGGTTGTTTAAGGTTTAGTGTTTAAGGTTTAGGTTTGAGGTTTTTTTTGGGTTTAGTGTTTAGTGTTGTTTAGGGTATAGTGTTAATGGTTTAGGGTTTAGGGTTATTTAGGGTTTAGTGTTTAAGGTTTAGGGTATAGGGTTGTTTAGGGTTTAGTGTTTAGGGTTGTTTATGGTTTAGTGATTAGGGTTGTTTAGGGTTGTTTAGAGGTTAGTTTTTAGGGTTATTCAGGGTTTATGATTTAGGGTGGTTCAGGGTTTAGGATTTATGGTTGTTCAGGGTTTAGGATTTAGGGATTAAGGTTAAGGGGTTAGGGTTAGGGTTAGGGTTTGGGTTAGGGTTAGGGTTAGCATTAGGGTTAGAGTTAGGGTTAGAGATAGGGTTATGGGGTTATGTTAGGCTTAAGGTTAGGGTTAGGGTTATGGGGTTAAGGTTAGGGTTGGGGTTAGGGTTAGGTTTAGGTTTAGGGTTAGGGTTAGGGTTATGGTTATTCTTAGATTTATGGTTTAAAATTTAGGGTTTATGGTTTAAGGTTTAGGGTTTAGGATTGTTTAAGTTTTAGGGTGGTTTAGGTTTAGGGTATAGAATTAAGGGTTTAAGATTGTTTAATGGTTAGGGTTGTTTATGTTTTAGCGTTTAGAGTTGTTTAGGGTTTTTTAGGGTTGTTTATAATTTAGGGTTTAGTGTTCTTCAGGATTTATGATTTAGGATATTTTAAGGTTTATGGTTTAAGGTTGTATAGAGTTTTAAGGTTTAGGGTATAATGTTTAGAGTTAAGGGTTTAGGATTGTTTAGGTTATAGTGTTAATGGTTTTAGGGTTTAGGCTTGTTTAGGGTTTAGTGTTTAGGGTTTAGGGTTTAGGGTTTTTTAGCGTTTAGTGTTTATAGTTTAGGGTTTAGGGTGCTTTTGGAAATAGTGTTTAGGGTTTTTCGGGGTTTAGGGTTTAGGATTTAGGGTGTTAGGGTTAGTGTTAGGGTTAGGTTTAGAGTTAAGGTGAGGGTTAGGGTGAGGGTTAAGGTTAGGGTTAGGGTTAAAGTTAGTGTTAATGTTAGCGAAAGGGTTAGGGTTAGGGATAGGGTTAGGGTTAGGGTTAGGGTTAGGGTTAGGGTTAGGGTTAGGGGTTAGGGTTAGGGTTAGTGTTAGGGGTTAGGGGTTAGTGTTAGGGTTAGGGTTAGGGTTAGGGTTAGTGTTAGGGTTAGGTTTAGTGTTAGGGTTATTATTAGAGGGTTAGGTTTTAGTTTAGGATTAGTGTTAGGGTTAGAATTAGAAATAGGGTTAGTGTTAGGATTAGGGTCAGGCTTACGTTTAGGGATAGGGTTAGGGTTAGGGTTAAGGGTAGGGTTAGGGTTAGGGTTAGATTTAAAGTTTAGGGTTTAGTGTTAGGATTAGGGATAGTGTGAGGTTTAGGGTTAAGTTTAGGGTTAGGGTTAGGGTTAGTGTTTGGGTTATGATTAGAGTTAGGATTAGGGTTAGGGTTAGGGTCAGGTTTAGGTTTAGGGTTAGGGTTAGGGTTAGGGTTAGATTTAGGGTTAGGTTTAGGTTTATTGTTAGATTTAGGGTTTAAAGTTTAAGGTTTATGGTTTAGGATTGTTTAAGGTTTAGGGTGGATTAGGTTTAGGGTTTAGAGTTTAGTATTATGGTTATGGTTAGGGTTAGGGTTAGAGTTAGAGTTAGGGTTAGGGTTAGGGTTAGGGTTAAGGTTAGGGTTAGTGTTAAGGTTAGGGTTATGGTTAGTGTTAGGATTAGGGTTAGGGTTAGGGTCAGGGTTAGGTTTAGGGTTAGGGATAGGATTAGGGTTAGATTTAGGGTTAGGTTTAGGTTTATTGTTAGATTTAGGGTTTAGGGTTTAAGGTTTATGGTTTAGGATTGTTTAAGGTTTAGGGTGGATTAGGATTAGGGTTTAGAGTTTAGTGTTATGGTTACGGTTAGGGTTAGTGTGAGGGATGGGGTTAGGGTTAGGGTTAGGGTTATGGTAAGAGTTAGGGTTAGGGTTAGGGTTAGGGTTAGGGTAAAAGTTAGGGGGTTAGTGTTAGGGTTTGGGTTAGGGTTAGGGTTAGGGTTAGGGTTAGGTTAGGGTTATGGTTAGGGTTTGGGTTAGGGGTTAGGGTTAGTGTTATGGTTAGTGTTATTATTAGGGGGTTAGGTTTAAGTTTAGGATTAGTGTTAGGGTTAGAATTAGAAATAGGTTTAGTGTTATGATTAGGGTCAGTGTTAGGTTTAGGGTTAGGGTTAGGGTTAGGGTTAGGGTTAGGGTCAGGGAGGGTTTAGGGTTAGGGTTAGATTTAGGGTTAGGTTTAGGTTTATTGTTAGATTTAGGGTTCAGGGTCTACGGTTTATGGTTTAGGATTGTTTAAGGTTTAGGTAGGATTAGGTTTAGGGTTAAGAGTTTAGTCTTATGGTTACGGTTAGGGTTAGGGTTAGGGTTAGGGTTAGGAAGAGGGTTAAGGTTAGGGTTAGGGTTAGGTTTAGGGTTAGGGTTAGGGTTAAGGTTATGGTTAGGGTTACGGTTAGGTTTAGGGTTAGGGTTAGGTTTAGGGTTAGGGTTAGGGTTAGGGTTAGGGTTAGGGTAATGGTTAGGGGTTAGGGTTAAGGTTAGGGTTAAGATTAGGTTTAGGGTTAAGGTTAGGGTTAGGATTAGGGTTAGGGTTAAGGTTAGGGTTATGGTTAGGGTAAGGTTAGGGTTAGGGTTAGTGTTAGGGTTAGGGGTTAGGGTTAGGGTTAGTGTTAGGGGTAAGGGGTTAGGTTTAGGGTTAGGGTTAGGGTTAGGGTTAGGGTTAGGGTTAGGGTTAGGGTTAGGGTTATGTGGTTATGTTAGGCTTAAGGTTAGGGTTAGGGTTATGGGGTTAAGGTTAGGGTTGGGGTTAGGGTTAGGTTTAGGTTTAGGGTTAGGGTTAGGGTTATGGTTATTCTTACATTTATGGTTTAAAATTTAGTGTTTATGGTTTAAGGTTTAGGGTTTAGGATTGTTTAAGTTTTAGGTTGGTTTAGGTTTAGGGTATAGGGTGTAGCGTTTAAGAGTGTTTAATGTTTAGGGTTGTTTATGTTTTAGCGTTTAGAGTTGTTTAGGTTTTTTTAGGGTTGTTTATGATTTAGTGTTTAGGGTTGTTCAGGATTTATGATTTAGGATATTTTAAGGTTTAGGGTTTAAGGTTGTATAGTGTTTTAGGGTTTAGGCTATAATGTTTAGGGTTAAGAGTTTAGGGTTGTTTAGAGTATAGTGTTAATGGTTTTAGGGTTTAGGCTTGTTTAGGGTTTAGTGTTTAGGGTTTAGGGTTTAGGTTTTTTTAGCATTTAGTGTTTTGAGTTTAGGGTTTAGGGTGCTTTTGGAATTAGTGTTTAGGGTTTTTCTGGGTTTAGGGTTTAGGATTTAGGGTTTTAGGGTTAGGTTTAGGGTTAGGGTGAGGGTTAGGGTGAGGGTTAAGGTTAGGGTTAGGGTTAAGGTTAGTGTTAGTGTTAGGGTAAGGGTTAGTGTTAGGGATAGTGTTAGGGTTAGGGTTAGGGTTAGTGTTAGGGTTAGGGTTAGGGTTAGCGATAGGGTAGGTGTGAGGTTTAGGGTTAGGGTTAGGTTTAGGGTTAGGGTTAGTCTTTGTTTGGGTTATGGTTATTGTTAGGATTAGGCTTTGGATTAGGGTCAGCGGTAGGTTTAGGTTTATGGTTAGGGTTAGTGTTAGTTTGAGGGTTAGGTTTATGTTTATTGTTAGATTTAGGGTTTAGGGTTTAAGGTTTATGGTTTAGGATTCTTTAAGGTTTAGGGTGGATTAGGTTTAGGGTTTAGAGTTTAGTGTTATGGTTACGGTTAGGGTTAGGGTTAGGGTTACGGTTAGGGTTAGGGTTATTGTTAAGGTTAGGGTTAGAGTTACGGTTAGGGTTCGGGTTAGAGTTACGGTTAGGGTTAGGGTTAGGGTTAAGGTTAGGGTTGGGGGGGTTAGGGTTTAGGTTAGGGTTAGGGTTAGGGTAGGGTTAGGGTTAGGGTTAGGGTTAGGTTTAGGGTTAGGGTTATTATTAGGGAGTTAGGTTTAAATTTAGGATTAGTGTTAGGGTTAGAATTAGAAATAGGGTTAGTGTTAGGATTAGGGTCAGGGTTAGGTTTAGGGATAGGGTTAGGGTTAGGGTTAGGGGTAGGGTTAGGGTTAGGGTTAGATGTAAAGTTTAAGGTTTAGTGTTAGGATTAGGGTTAGTGTGAGGCTTAGGGTTAGGGTTAGGTTTAGGGTTAGGCTTAGGGTTAGTGTTTGGGTTATGGTTAGTGTTAGAATTAGGTTTAGGGTTAGGGTTAGGGTTAGGGTTAGATTTAGGGTTAGGTTTAGGTTTATTGTTAGATTTAGGTTTTAGGGTTTAAGGTTTGTGGTTTAGGATTGTTTAAGGTTTAGGGTGGATTAGGTTTATGGTTTAGAGTTTAGTGTTATGGTTACGGTTAGGGTTAGGGTTAGGTTTAGGGTTAGGGTTTGGGTTAGGGTTAGGGTTAGGTTTAGGGTTAGGGTTATGGTTAGGGTTAAGGTTAGGGTTAGGTTTAGGGTTAGGGTTATGGTTAGTGTTAGGATTAGGGTTAGGGTTAAGGTCAGGTTTATGTTTAGGGTTAGAGTTAGGGTTAGGGATAGATTTAGGGTTAGGTTTAGGTTTATTGTTAGATTTAGGGTTTAGGGTTTAAGGTTTATGGTTTAGGATTTTTTAAGGTTTAGGGTGGATTAGGTTTAGGGTTTAGAGTTTAGTGTTATGGTTAAGGTTAAGGTTAGGGTTAGGGTTAGGGTTAGGGTTAGGGTTAGGGTTAGGGTTAGTGTTTCGGTTAGGGTTAGGGTTACGGTTAGGGTTAGGGTTAGGGTTAGGGTAAGGGTTATGATTATGTTTATTGTTAGGTTTAGGGTTATGGTTAGGGTTAAGGTTAGGTTTAGGGTTAGGATTAGGTTTATGGTTAGGCTTAAGGTTAGGGTTAGGTTTAGGGTTAGGGTTACGGTTAGGGTTAGTTTTAAGGTTAAGGTTAGGGTTAGGGTTAGGCTTAGGTTTATTGTTAGGTTTAGGGTTTAGTGTTTAGGGACTAAGGTTTTGGGTTTAGGATTGTTTAAGGTTTAGGGTAGATTAGGTTTAGGGTTTAGAGTTTAGTGTTAAGGTTAGGGTTAGGTTTAGGGTTTAGGGTTTAGTGTTCGGATTAGGGTTAGGGTTAGGTTTAGGGTTACGTTTAGTGTCATGGATATTGTTAGGATTAGGGTTAAGGGTTTAGGGTAAAGGTTTAGGTTTTAGGATTGTTTAAGGTTTAGGGTGGATTATTTTTAGGGTTTAGAGTTTTGTGTTTGGGATATCGTTAGGGTTAGATTTAGGGTTTAGGGATTACTGTTAGGGTTAGTGTTAGGGTTAGGGTTAAGGTTAGTGTTAGGTTTAGGGTTAGGGTTAGGGTTAGGTTTAGGTTTATTGTTAAAATTAGGGTTAGAGTTAGGATTAGGGTTAGGGTTAGGGTTAGGGTTAGGGTCAGGTTTAGGGTTAGGGTTAGGGTTAGGACTACGTTTAGTGTTAGTGTTAGGTTTAGGGTTAGGGTTAGGGTTAGGGTTAGGTTTAGTGTTAGGGTTACGTTTAGGGTTAGGGTTAGGATTAGGATTAGAGTTAGGGTTATGTTAATTGTTAGGTTTAGGGTTTAAGGTTTAGGGTTTAGGATTGTTTAAGGTTTATCGTAAATTAAATTTAGGGTTTACAATTTAGTGTTAGGGTTATGGTTAGTGTTAGGGTTAGGGTTAGGGTTAGGTTTATGGTTCAGGGTTTAGGGTTTAGGATTGTTTAAGGTTTAGGGTAGATTAGGTTTAGGATTTAAAGTTTAGTTTTAGGGTTAGGGTTAGGGTTAGGGTTAGGTTAGGGTTAGGGTTAGGGTTAGGGTTAGGGTTAGGGGTTAGGGTTAGTGTTAGGGTTAGGGTTATTATTAGGGGGTTAGGTTTAAGTTTAGGTTAGTGTTAGGGTTAGATTTAGAAATAGGGTTAGTGTTAGGATTAGGGTCAGGGTTAGGTTTAGGGTTAGGGTTATGGTTAGGGTTAGGGTTAGGGTTAGGGTTAGGGTCAGGGAGGGTTTAGGGTTAGGGTTAGGGTTAGGGTTAGATTTAGGGTTAGGTTTAGGTTTATTGTTAGATTTAGGATTTAGGTTCTAAGGTTTATGGTTTAGGATTGTTTAAGGTTTAGGGTGGATTAGGTTTAGGGTTTAGAGTTTAGTGTTATGGTTACGGTTAGGGTTAGGGTTAGGGTTAGGGTTAGGAATAGGGTTAAGTTTAGGGTTAGGATTAGGTTTAGGGTTAGGGTTAGGGTTAGGGTTATGGTTAGGGTTAGGGTTAGGGTTAGGATTAGGGTTAGGGTTAGGGTTAGGGTAAGGGTTAGGGGTTAGGGTTAGGGTTATGGTTATTTTATGTTTAGGGTTTAGGGTTTAGTGTTTAGGGTTTAAGGTTTAGGGTTTAGGATTGTTTAAGATTTAGGGTGGTTTAGGTTAAGGGTTTAGGGTTTA
>NW_027667470.1:515000-525000 GCF_963924665.1 Micromys minutus | reverse complement strand
CGGGTTATGGTTATTGTTAGGTTTAGGGTTTAGGGTTTAGTGTTTAGGGTTTAAGGTTTAGGGTTTAGGATTGTTTAAGATTTAGGGTGGTTTAGGTTAAGGGTTTAGGGTTTAGAGTTTAGGATTGTTTAAGGTTTAGGGTTGTTTAGGGTATAGTGTTTAGGGTTAAAAGTTTAGGGTTGTTTAGGGTTTAGTGTTTAGGGTTTAGGGTTGTTTAAGGTTTAGTGTTTAAGGTTTAGGTTTTAGGGTTGTTTTGGGTTTAGTGTTTAGTGTTGTTTAGGGTATAGTGTTAATGGTTTAGGGTTTAGGGTTATTTAGGGTTTAGTGTTTAAGGTTTAAGGTATAGGGTTGTTTAGGGTTTAGTGTTTAGGGTTGTTTATGGTTTAGTGATTAGGGTTGTTTAGGGTTGTTTAGAGGTTAGTGTTTAGGGTTATTCAGGGTTTATGATTTAGGGTTGTTCAGGGTTTAGGATTTATGGTTGTTCAGGGTTTAGGATTTAGGGATTAAGGTTAAGGGGTTAGGGTTAGGGTTAGGGTTAGGGTTAGGGTTAGCATTAGGGTTAGAGTTAGGGTTAGAGTTAGGGTTATGGGGTTATGTTAGGCTTAATGTTAGGGTTAGGGTTATGGGGTTAAGGTTACGGTTGGGGTTAGGGTTAGGTTTAGGTTTAGGGTTAGGGTTAGGGTTATGGTTATTCTTAGGTTTATGGTTTAAAATTTAGGGTTTATGGTTTAAGGTTTAGGGTTTAGGATTGTTTAAGTTTTAGGGGGGTTTAGGTTTAGGGTATAGAAATTAGCGTTTAAGATTGTTTAATGGTTAGGGTTGTTTAGGTTTTAGCGTTTAGAGTTGTTTAGGGTTTTTTGGGTTTGTTTATAATTTAGTGTTTAGGGTTGTTCAGGATTTATGATTTAGGATATTTTAAGGTTTAGGGTTTAAGGTTGTATAGTGTTTTAGGGTTTAGGGTATAATGTTTAGGGTTAAGGGTTTAGGGTTGTTTAGGGTATAGTGTTAATGGTTTTAGGGTTTAGGCTTGTTTAGGGTTTAGTGTTTAGGGTTTAGGGTTTAGGGTTTTTTAGCGTTTAGTGTTTATAGTTTAGGGTTTAGATGCTTTTGGAATTAGTGTTTAGGGTTTTTCGGGGTTTAGGGTTTAGGATTTAGGGTGTTAGGGTTAGTGTTAGGGTTAGGTTTAGGGTTAAGGTGAGGGTTAGGGTGAGGGTTAAGGTTAGGGTTAGGGTTAAGGTTAGTGTTAGTGTTAGTGTAAGGGTTAGGGTTAGGGATAGGGTTAGGGTTAGGGTTAGGGTTAGGGTTAGGGTTAGGGTTAGGGTTAGGGTTAGGGGTTAGGGTTAGGGTTAGTGTTAGGGGTTAGGGGTTAGTGTTAGGGTTAGTGTTAGGGTTAGGGTTAGGGTTAGGTTTACTGTTAGGGTTATTATTAGAAGGTTAGGTTTTAGTTAAGGATTAGTGTTAGGGTTAGAATTAGAAATAAAGTTAGTGTTAGGATTAGGGTCAGGGTTAGGTTTAGGGATAGGGTTAGGGTTAGGGTTAAGGGTAGGGTTAGGGTTAGGATTAGATTTAAAGTTTAGGGTTTAGTGTTAGGATTAGGGATAGTGTGAGGTTTAGGGTTAGGTTTAGGGTTAGGGTTAGGGTTAGTGTTTGGGTTATGATTAGTGTTAGGATTAGGGTTAGGGTTAGGGTCAGGTTTAGGTTTAGGGTTAGGGTTAGGGTTAGGGTTAGATTTAGGGTTAGGTTTAGGTTTATTGTTAGATTTAGAATTTAGGGTTTAAGGTTTATGGTTTAGGATTGTTTAAGGTTTAGTGTGGATTAGGTTTAGGGTTTAAAGTTTAGTATTATGGTTACGGTTAGGGTTAGGGTTAGAATTAGGGTTAGGGTTAAAGTTAGGGTTAGGGTTAGGGTTAAGGTTAGGGTTAGTGTTAGGGTTAGGGTTATGGTTAGTGTTATGATTAGGGTTAGGGTTAGGGTCTGGGTTAGGTTTAGGGTTAGGAATAGGGTTAGGGTTAGATTTAGGGTTAGGTATAGGTTTATTGTTAGATTTAGGGTTTAGGGTTTAAGGTTTATGGTTTAGGATTGTTTAAGGTTTAGGGTGGATTAGGTTTAGGGTTTAGAGTTTAGTGTTATGGTTACGGTTAGGGTTAGGGTTAGGGATGGGGTTAGGGTTAGGGTTAGGGTTATGGTAAGGGTTAGGGTTAGGGTTAGGGTTAGGGTAAATGTTAGGGGGTTAGTGTTAGGGTTTGGGTTAGGGTTAGGGTTAGGGTTAGGTTAGGGTTAGGGTTAGGGTTAGGGTTAGGGTTAGGTTAAGGGTTAGGGGTTAGGGTTAGTGTTAGGGTTAAGTTTAGGGTTAGGGTTAAGGTTAGGGTTAGGGTTAGGGTTAGGGTTAGGGTTAGGGTTAGGGTTAGGGTAAGGTTAGGTATAGGGTTAGGGTTAGGGGTTAGGGTTAGGGTTAGTTTTAGGGGTTAGGGGTTAGGGTTAGGGTTAGGGTTAGGGTTATGGTTAGGGTTAGGGTTAGGGTGAGGGTTAGGGTTAGGTTATGTGGTTATGTTAGGCTTAAGGTTAGGGTTAGGGTTATGGGGTTACGGTTAGGGTTGGGGTTAGGGTTAGGTTTAGGTTTAGGGTTAGGGTTAGGGTTATGGTTATTCTTAGATTTATGGTTTAAAATTTAGGGTTTATGGTTTAAGGTTTAGGGTTTAGGATTGTTTAAGTTTTAGGGTGGTTTAGGTTTAGGGTATAGGTTTTAGCGTTTAAGATTGTTTAATGTTTAGGGTTGTTTATGTTTTAGCGTTTAGAGTTTTTAGGTTTTTTTTAGGGTTGTTTATGATTTAGTGTTTAGGGTTGTTCAGGATTTATGATTTAGGATATTTTAAGGTTTAGGGTTTAAGGTTGTATAGTGTTTTAGGGTTTAGGCTATAATTTTTAGGGTTAAGAGTTTAGGGTTGTTTAGGGTATAGTGTTAATGGTTTTAGGGTTTAGGCTTGTTTAGGGTTTAGTGTTTAGGGTTTAGGGTTTAGGGTTTTTTAGCGTTTAGTGTTTAAAGTTTAGGGTTTAGGGTGCTTTTGGAATTAGTGTTTAGGGTTTTTCTGGGTTTAGGGTTTAGGATTTAGGGTGTTAGGGTTAGTGTTAGGGTTAGGATTAGGGTTAGGGTGAGGGTTAGGGTGAGGGTTAGGGTGAGGTTTAAGGTTAGGGTTAGGGTTAAGGTTAGTGTTAGTGTTAGGGTAAGGGTTAGGGTTAGGGATAGGGTTAGGGTTAGGGTTAGGGTTAGGGTTAGGGTTAGGGTTAGTGTTAGGGTTAGGTTAGGGTTAGGGTTAGGGATAGGGTTAGGGTTAGGGTTTAGTGTTAGGATTAGGGATAGTGTGAGGTTTAGGGTTAGGGTTATTTTTAGGGCTAGGTTTAGGGTTAGTGTTTGGGTTATGGTTAGTGATAGGATTAGCGTTAGGTTTAGGGTCAGGGTTAGGTTTAGGGTTAGGGTTAGGGTTAGGGTTAAATTAAGGGTTAGGTTTAGGTTTATTGTTAGATTTAGGGTTTAGGGTTTAAGGTTTATGGTTTAGGATTGTTTAAGGTTTAGGGTGGATTAGGTTTAGGGTTTAGAGTTTAGTATTATGGTTACGGTTATGGTTAGGGTTAGGGTTAGAGTTAGGGTAAGGGTTAGGGTTAGGGTTAGGGTTAAGGTTAGTGTTAGGCTTAGGGTTAGGGTTATGGTTAGTGTTAGGATTAGGGTTAGGTTTAGGGTCAGGGTTAGGTTTAGGGTTAGGTTTAGGTTTAGGGTTAGATTTAGGGTCACGTTTAGGTTTATTGTTAGATTTAGGGTTTAGGGTTTAAGGTTTATGGTTAAGGATTGTTTAAGGTTTAGGGTCGATTAGGTTTAGTGTTTAGAGTTTAGTGTTATGGTTACGGTTATTGTTAGGGTTAGGGTTAGGGTTAGGGTTAGGGTTAGGGTTAGGGTAATGGTCAGGGTTAGGGTTAGGGTTAGGGTAAGGGTTAGGGGTTAGTGTTAGGGTTAGGGTTAGGGTTAGGTTAGGGTTAGGGTTAGGGTTAGGGTTAGGGTTAGGGGTTAGGGTTAGTGTTAGGGTTAGGGTTATTATTAGGGGGTTAGGTTTAAGTTTAGGATTAGTGTTAGGGTTAGAATTAGAAATAGGGTTAGTGTTAGGATTAGGGTCATGGTTAGGTTTAGGGTTAGGGTTAGGGTTAGGGTCAGGGTCAGGGAGGGTTTAGGGTTAGGGTTAGGATTAGGGTTAGATTTAGGGTTAGGTTTAGGTTTATTGTTAGATTTAGGATTTAGGGTCTAAGGTTTATGGTTTAGGATTGTTTAAGGTTTAGGGTGGATTAGGTTTAGGCTTTAGAGTTTAGTGTTATGGTTACGGTTAGGGTTAGGGTTAGTGTTAGGTTTAGGATTAGGGTTAAGGTTAGGGTTAGGATTAGGTTTAGGGTTAGGGTTAGGGTTAGGGTTAGGGTTAGGGTTAAGGTTAGTGTTAGGCTTAGGGTTAGGGTTATGGTTAGTGTTAGGATTAGGGTTAGGTTTAGGGTCAGGGTTAGGTTTAGGGTTAGGTTTAGGGTTAGGGTTAGATTTAGGGTCAGGTTTAGGTTTATTGTTAGATTTAGGGTTTAGGGTTTAAGGTTTATGGTTAAGGATTGTTTAAGGTTTAGGGTGGATTAGGTTTAGGGTTTAGAGTTTAGTGTTATGGTTACGGTTATTGTTAGGGTTAGGGTTAGGGTTAGGGTTAGGGTTAGGGTTAGGGTTAGGGTAATGGTCAGGGTTAGGGTTAGGGTTAGGGTAAGGGTTAGGGGTTAGTGTTAGGGTTAGGGTTAGGTTTAGGGTTAGGTTAGGGTTAGGGTTAGGGTTAGGGTTAGGGGTTAGGGTTAGTGTTAGGGTTAGGGTTATTATTAGGGGGTTAGGTTTAAGTTTAGGATTAGTGTTAGGGTTAGAATTAGAAATAGGGTTAGTGTTAGGATTAGGGTCAGGGTTAGGTTTAGGGTTAGGGTTAGGGTTAGGGTTAGGGTCATGGAGGGTTTAGGGTTAGGGTTAGGATTAGGGTTAAATTTAGGCTTAGGTTTAGGTTTATTGTTAGATTTAGGATTTAGGGTCTAAGGTTTATGGTTTAGGATTGTTTAAGGTTTAGGGTGGATTAGGTTTAGGGTTTAGAGTTTAGTGTTATGGTTACGGTTAGGGTTAGGGTTAGGGTTAGGTTTAGGATTAGGGTTAAGGTTAGGGTTAGGATTAGGTTTAGGGTTAGGGTTAGGGTTAGGGTTAGGGTTATAGTTAGGGTTAGGGTTAGGATTAGGGTTAGGGTTAGGGTTAGGGTAAGGGTTAGGGGTTAGAGTTAGGGTTATGGTTATTGTTAGGTTTAGGGTTTAGGGTTTAGTGTTTAGGGTTTAAGGTTTAGGGTTTAGGATTGTTTAAGATTTAGGGTGGTTTAGGTTAAGGGTTTAGGGTTTAGAGTTTAGGATTGTTTAAGGTTTATGGTTGTTTAGGGTATAGTGTTTAGGGTTAAAAGTTTAGGGTTGTTTAGGGTGTAGTGTTTAGGGTTTAGGGTTGTTTAAGTTTTAGTGTTTAAGGTTTAGGTTTTAGGATTGTTTTGGGTTTAGTGTTTAGTGTTGTTTAGGGTATAGAGTTAAAGGTATAGGGTTTAGGGTTATTTTGGGTTTAGTGTTTAAGGTTTAGGGTATAGGGTTGTTTAGGGTTTAGTGTTTAGGGTTGTTTATGGTTTAGTGATTAGGGTTGTTTAGGGTTGTTTAGAGGTTAGTGTTTAGGGTTATTCAGGGTTTATGATTTAGGGTTGTTCAGGGTTTAGGATTTATGGTTGTTCAGGGTTTAGGATTTAGGGATTAAGGGTAAGGGGTTAGGGTTAGGGTTAGGGTTAGGGTTAGGGTTAGGGTTAGGTTTAGGGTTAAGGTTAGGGTTAGGGTTAGGGTTAGGGTTATTGTTAGTGTTAGGATTAGAGTTAGGGTTAGGGTCAGGGTTAGGTTTAGGGTTAGGGTGAGGGTTAGGGTTAGATTTAGGGTCAGGTTTAGGTTTATTGTTAGATTTAGGATTTAGGGTTTAAGGTTTATGGTTTAGGATTGTTTAAGGTTTAGGGTGGATTAGGTTTAGGGTTTAGAGTTTAGTGTTATGGTTACGGTTAGTGTTAGGGTTAGGGTTAGGGTTAGGGTTAGGGTTAGGGTAATGGTTAGGGTTAGGGTTAGGGTTAGGGTTAGGGTTAGGGTAAGGGTTAGGGGTTAGTGTTAGGGTTAGGGTTAGGGTTAGGATTAGGTTAGGGTTAGGGTTAGGGTTAGGGTTAGGGGTTAAGGTTAGTGTTAGGGTTAGGGTTAGGTTTAAGTTTAGGATTAGTGTTAGGGTTAGAATTAGAAATAGGTTTAGTGTTAGGATTAGGGTCAGGGTTAGGTATAGGGTTAGGGTTAGGGTTAGGGTGAGGGTTAGGGTCAGGGAGGGTTTAGGGTTAGGGTTAGGGTTAGGGTAAGATTTAGGGTTAGGTTTAGGTTTATTGTTAGATTTAGGATTTAGGGTCTAAGATTTATGGTTTAGGATTCTTTAAGGTTTAGTGTGGATTAGGTTTAGGGTTTAGAGTTTAGTGTTATGGTTACGGTTAGGGTTAGGGTTAGGGTTAGGGTTAGGATTAGGGTTAAGGTTAGGGTTAAGATTAGGTTTAGGTTTAGGGTTAGGGTTAGGGTTAGGGTTAGGGTTAGGGTTAGGGTTAGGGTTAGGATTAGGGTTAGGGTTATGGTTATTGTTAGGTTTAGGGTTTAGAGTTTAGTGTTATGGTACGGTTAGGGTTAGGGTTAGGGTTAGGGTTAGGATTAGGGTTAAGGTTAGGGTTAGGATTAGGTTTAGAGTTAGGGTTAGGGTTAGGGTTAGGGTTAGGGTTAGGGTTAGGGTTAGGATTAGGGTTAGGGTTGGGGTTAGGGTAATGGTTAGGGGTTAGGGTTAGGGTTATGGTTATTGTTAGGTTTAGGGTTTAGGGTTTAGTGTTTAGGGTTTAAGGTTTAGGGTTTAGGATTGTTTAAGATTTAGGGTGGTTTAGGTTAAGGGTTTAGGGTTTAGAGTTTAGGATTGTTTAAGGTTTAGGGTTGTTTAAGGTATAGTTTTTAGGGTTAAAAGTTTAGGGTTGTTTAGGGTTTAGTTTTTAGGGTTTAGGGTTGTTTAAGGTTTAGTGTTTAAGGTTTAGGTTTTAGGGTTGTTTTGGGTTTCGGGTTTAGTGTTGTTTAGGGTATAGTGTTAATGGTTTAGGGTTTAGGGTTATTTAGGATTTAGTGTTTAATGTTTAGGGTATAGGGTTGTTTAGGATTTAGTGTTTAGGGTTGTTTATGGTTTAGTGATTAGGGTTGTTTAGGGTTGTTTAGAGGTTAGTGTTTAGGGTTATTCAGGGTTTATGATTTAGGGTTGTTCAGGGTTTAGGATTTATGGTTGTTCAGGGTTTAGGATTTAGGGATTAAGGTTAAGGGGTTAGGGTTAGGGTTAGGGTTAGGGTTAGGGTTAGCATTAGGGTTAGAGTTAGGGTTAGAGTTAGGGTTATGGGGTTATGTTAGGCTTAAGGTTAGGGTTAGGGTTATGGGGTTAAGGTTAGGGTTGGGGTTAGGGTTAGGTTTAGGTTTAGGGTTAGGGTTAGGGTTATGGTTATTCTTAGATTTAAGGTTTAAATTTTAGGGTTTATGGTTTAAGGTTTAGGGTTTAGGATTGTTTAAGTTTTAGGGTGGTTTAGGTTTAGGGTATAGGGTTTAGCGTTTAAGATTGTTTAATGTTTAGGGTTGTTTAGGTTTTAGCGTTTAGAGTTGTTTAGGGTTTTTTAGGGTTGTTTATGATTATTGTTTAGGGTTGTTCAGGATTTATGATTTAGGATATTTTAAGGTTTAGGGTTTAAGGTTGTATAGTGTATTAGGGTTTAGGGTATAATGTTTAGGGTTAAGGGTTTAGGATTGTTTTGGGTATAGTGTTAATGGTTTTAGGGTTTAGGCTTGTTTAGTGTTTAGTGTTTAGGGTTTAGGGTTTAGGGTTTTTTAGCGTTTAGTTTTTATAGTTTAGGGTTTAGGGTGCTTTTGGAATTAGTGTTTAGGGTTTTTCGGGGTTTAGGGTTTAGGATTTAGGGTGTTAGGGTTAGTGTTAGGGTTAGGTTTAGGGTTAAGGTGAGGGTTAGGGTGAGGGTTAAGGTTAGGGTTAGGGTTAAGGTTAGTGTTAGTGTTAGGGTAAGGGTTAGGGTTAGGGATAGGGTTAGGGTTAGGGTTAGGGTTAGGGTTAAGGTTAGGGTTAGGGTTAGGGTTAGGGTTAGGGGTTAGGGTTAGTGTTAGGGGTTAGGGGTTAGTGTTAGGGTTAGGGTTAGGGTTAGGGTTAGGGTTAGTTTTAGTGTTAGGGTTATTATTAGGGGGTTAGGTTTTAGTTTAGGATTAGTGTTAGGGTTAGAATTAGAAATAGGGTTAGTGTTAGGATTAGGGTCAGGGTTAGGTTTAGGGATATGGTTAGGGTTAAGGTTAAGGGTAGAGTTAGGGTTAGGGTTAGATTTAAAGTTTAGGGTTTAGTGTTAGGATTAGGGATAGTGTGAGGTTTAGGGTTAGGTTTAGGGTTAGGGTTAGGGTTAGTGTTTGGGTTATGATTAGTGTTATTATTAGGGTTAGGGTTAGGGTCAGGTTTGGTTTAGGGTTAGGGTTAGGGTTAGGGTTAGATTTAGGGTTAGGTTTAGGTTTATTGTTAGATTTAGGGTTTAGGGTTTAAGGTTAAAGTTTAGGATTGTTTAAGGTTTAGGGTAGATTAGGTTTAGGGTTTAGAGTTTAGTATTATGGTTACGGTTAGGGTTAGGGTTAGGGTTAGAGTTAGGGTTAGGGTTAGGGTTAGGGTTAGGGTTAAGGTTAGGGTTAATGTTAGGGTTAGGGTTATGGTTAGTGTTAAGATTAGGGTTAGGTTTAGGGTCAGGGTTAGGTTTATTGTTAGGGATAGGGTTAGGTTTAGATTTAGTGTTAGGTTTAGGTTTATTGTTAGATTTAGGTTTTAGGGTTTAAGGTTTATGGTTTAGGATTGTTTAAGGTTTAGGGTGGATTAGGTTTAGGGTTTAGAGTTTAGTGTTATGGTTACGGTTAGTGTTAGGGTTAGGGATGGGGTTAGGGTTAGGGTTATAGTAAAAGTTAGGGGGTTAGTGTTAGGGTTTGGGTTAGGGTTAGGGTTAAAGTTAGGGGGTGGGTTAGTGTTAGGGTTAGGGTTATTATTACGGGGTTAGGTTTAAGTTTAGGATTAGTGTTAGGGTTAGAATTAGAAATAGGGTTAGTGTTAGGATTAGGGTCAGGGTTAAGTTTAGGGTTAGGGTTAGGGTTAGGGTTAAAGTCAGGGAGGGTTTAGGGTTAGGGTTAGGGTTAGGGTTAGATTTAGGGTTAGGTTTAGGTTTATTGTTAGATTTAGGATTTAGGGTCTAAGGTTTATGGTTTAGGATTGTTTAAGGTTTAGGGTGGATTAGGTTTAGGGTTTAGAGTTTAGTGTTATGGTTACGGTTAGGGTTAGGGTTAGGGTTAGGGTTAGGGTTAGGATTAGGGTTAAGGTTAGGGTTAGGATTAGGGTTAGGGTTAGGGTAAGGGTTAGGGTTAGGGTTAGGGTAAGGGTTAGGGGTTAGGGTTAGGGTTATGGTTATTGTTAGGTTTAGGGTTTAGGGTTTAGTGTTTAGGGTTTAAGGTTTAGGGTTTAGGATTGTTTAAGATTTAGGGTGGTTTAGGTTAAGGGTTTAGTGTTTAGAGTTTAGGATTTTTTAAGGTTTAGGGTTGTTTAGGGTATAGAATTTAGGGTTAAAAGTTTAGGGTTGTTTAGGGTTTAGTGTTTAGGGTTTAGGGTTGTTTAAGGTTTAGTGTTTAAGGTTTAGGTTTTAGGGTTGTTTTGGGTTTAATGTTTAGTGTTCTTTAGGGTATAGTGTTAATGGTTTAGGGTTTAGGGTTATTTAGGGTTTAGTGTTTAAGGTTTAAGGTATAGGGTTGTTTAGGGTTTAGTGTTTAGGGTTGTTTATGGTTTAGTGATTAGGGTTGTTTAGGG
>NW_027667470.1:497500-507500 GCF_963924665.1 Micromys minutus | reverse complement strand
GGTTAGATTTAGGGTTAGGTTTAGGTTTATTGTTAGATTTAGGATTTAGGGTCTAAGGTTTATGGTTTAGGATTGTTTAAGGTTTAGGGTGGATTAGGTTTAGGGTTTAGAGTTTAGTCTTATGGTTACGGTTAGGGTTAGGGTTAGGGTTAGGGTTAGGATTACAGTTAAGGTTAGGGTTAGGATTAGGTTTAGGTTTAGGGTTAGGGTTAGGGTTAGGGTTAGGGTTAGGGTTAGGATTAGGGTTAGGGTTAGGGTTAGGGTAAGGGTTAGGGGTTAGGTTTAGTGTTATGGTTATTGTTAGGGTTAAGGTTTAGGGTTTAGTGTTTAGGGCTTAAGGTTTAGGGTTTAGGATTGTTTAGGATTTAGGGTGGTTTAGGTTAAGGGTTTAGGGTTTAGAGTTTAGGATTGTTTAAGGTTTAGGGTTGTTTAGGGTATATTGTTTAGGGTTAATACTTTAGGGTTGTTTAGGGTTTAGTGTTTAGGGTTTAGAATTGTTTAAGGTTTAGTGTTTAATGTTTAGGTTTTAGGGTTGTTTTGGGTTTAGTGTTTAGTGTTGATTAGGGTATAGTGTTAATGGTTTAGGGTTTAGAGTTATTTAGGGTTTAGTGTTTACGGTTTAGGGTATAGGGTTGTTTAGGGTTTAGTGTTTAGGGTTGTTTATGGTTTAGTGATTAGGGTTGTTTAGGGTTGTTTAGAGGTTAGTGTTTACGGTTATTCAGGGTTTATGATTTAGGGTTGTTCAGGGTTTAGGATTTATGGTTGTACAGGGTTTAGGATTTAGGGATTAAGGTTAAGGGGTTAGGGTTAGGGTTAGGGTTAGGGTTAGGGTTAGGGTTAGGGTTAGGGTTAGGGTTAGGGTTAGGGTTAAGGTTAGGGTTAGGGTTAGGGTTAGGGTTATGGTTAGTGTTAGGATTAGGGTTAGGGTTAGGGTCAGGGTTAGGTTTAGGGTTAGGGTTAGGGTTAGGGTTAGATTTAGGATCAGGTTTAGGTTTATTGTTAGATTTAGGGTTTACGGTTTAAGGTTTATGGTTTAGGATTGTTTAAGGTTTAGGGTGGATTAGGTTTAGGGTTTAGAGTTTAGTGTTATGGTTACGGTTAGTGTTAGTGTTAGGGTTAGGGTTAGGGTTAGGGTAATGTTTAGGGTTAGGGTTAGGGTTAGGGTTAGGGGTTAGGGTTAGTGTTAGGGTTAGGGTTATTATTAGGGGGTTAGGTTTAAGTTTAGGATTAGTGTTAGGGTTAGAATTAGAAATAGGGTTAGTGTTAGGATTAGGGTCAGGGTTAGGTTTAGGGTTAGTGTTAGGGTTAGGGTTAGGGTCAGGGATGGTTTAGGGTTAGGGTTAGGGTTAGGGTTAGATTTAGGGTCAGGTTTAGGTTTATTGTTAGATTTAGGATTTAGGGTCTAAGGTTTATGGTTTAGGATTGTTTAAGGTTTAGGGTGGATTAGGTTTAGGGTTTAGAGTTTAGTGTTATGGTTACGGTTAGGGTTAGGGTTAGGGTTAGGATTACGGTTAAGGTTAGGGTTAGGATTAGGTTTAGGGTTAGGGTTAGGGTTAGGGTTAGGGTTAGGGTTAGGGTTAGGATTAAGGTTAGGGTTAGGGTTAGGGTAAGGTTTATGGGTTAGGGTTAGGGTTATGGTTATTGTTAGGGTTAGGGTTTAGGGTTTAGTGTTTAGGGTTTAAGGTTTAGGGTTTAGGATTGTTTAAGATTTAGGGTGGTTTAGGTTAAGGGTTTAGGGTTTAGAGTTTAGGATTGTTTAACGTTTAGGGTTGTTTAGGGTATAGTGTTTAGGGTTAAAACTTTAGGGTTGTTTAGGGTTTAGTGTTTAGGGTTTAGAATTGTTTAAGGTTTAGTGTTTAATGTTTAGGTTTTAGGGTTGTTTTGGGTTTAGTGTTTAGTGTTGTTTAGGGTATAGTGTTAATGGTTTAGGGTTTAGGGTTATTTATGGTTTAGTGTTTACGGTTTAGGGTATAGGGTTGTTTAGGGTTTAGTGTTTAGGGTTGTTTATGGTTTAGTGATTAGAGTTGTTTAGGGTTGTTTAGAGGTTAGTGTTTAGGGTTATTCAGTGTTTATGATTTAGGTTTATTCAGGGTTTAGGATTTATGATTGTTCAGGGTTTAGGATTTAGGGATTAAGGTTAAGGGGTTAGGGTTAGGGTTAGGGTTAGGGTTAGGGTTAGGGTTAGGGTTAAGATTAGGGTTAGGGTTAGGGTTAGGGTTATGGTTAGTGTTAGGATTAGGGTTAGGGTTAGGGTCAGGGATAGGTTTAGGGTTAGGGTTAGGGTTAGGGTTAGATTTAGGGTCAGGTTTAGGTTTATTGTTAGATTTAGGGTTTAGGGTTTAAGGTTTATGGTTTAGGATTGTTTAAGGTTTAGGGTGGATTAGGTTTAGGGTTTAGAGTTTAGTGTTATGGTTACGGTTAGTGTTAGGGTTAGGGTTAGGGTTAGGGTTAGGCTTAGGGTTAGGGTTAGGGTAATGGTTAGGGTTAGGGTTAGGGTTAGGGTTAGGGTTAGGGTAAGGGTTAGGGGTTAGTGTTAGGGTTAGGGTTAGGGTTAGGTTTAGGGATAGGTTAGGGTTAGGCTTATTATTAGGGGGTTAGGTTTAAGTTTAGGATTATTGTTAGGGTTAGAATTAGAAATAGGGTTAGTGTTAGGATTAGGGTCAGGGTTAGGTTTAGGGTTAGGGTTATGGTTAGGGTTAGGGTTAGGGTCAGGGAGGGTTTAGGGTTAGGGTTAGGGTTAGGGTTAGATTTAGGGTTAGGTTTAGGTTTATTGTTAGATTTAGGATTTAGGGTCTAAGGTTTATGGTTTAGGATTGTTTAAGGTTTAGGGTGGATTAGGTTTAGGGTTTAGAGTTTAGTGTTATGGTTACAGTTAGGGTTAGGGTTAGGGTTAGGATTAGGGTTAAGGTTAGGGTTAGGGTTAGGTTTAGGGTTAGAGTTAAGGTTAGGGTTAGGGTTAGGGTTAGGGTTAGGGTTAGGGTTAGGGTTAGGATTAGGGTTAGGGTTAGGGTTAGGGTAAGGTTTATGGGTTAGGGTTAGGGTTATGGTTATTGTTAGGGTTAGGGTTTAGGGTTTAGTGTTTAGGGTTTAAGGTTTAGGGTTTAGGATTGTTTAAGATTTAGGGTGGTTTAGGTTAAGGGTTTAGGGTTTAGAGTTTAGGATTGTTTAACGTTTAGGGTTGTTTAGGGTATAGTGTTTAGAGTTAAAACTTTAGGGTTGTTTAGGGTTTAGTGTTTAGGGTTTAGAATTGTTTAAGGTTTAGTGTTTAATGTTTAGGTTTTAGGGTTGTTTTGGGTTTAGTGTTTAGTGTTGTTTAGGGTATAGTGTTAATGGTTTAGGGTTTAGGGTTATTTATGGTTTAGTGTTTACGGTTTAGGGTATAGGGTTGTTTAGGGTTTAGTGTTTAGGGTTGTTTATGGTTTAGTGATTAGGGTTGTTTAGGGTTGTTTAGAGGTTAGTGTTTAGGGTTATTCAGTGTTTATGATTTAGGGTTATTCAGGGTTTAGGATTTATGATTGTTCAGGGTTTAGGATTTAGGGATTAAGGTTAAGGGGTTAGGGTTAGGGTTAGGGTTAGGGTTAGGGTTAGGGTTAGGGTTAGGGTTAAGGTTAGGGTTAGGGTTAGGGTTAGGGTTATGGTTAGTGTTAGGATTAGGGTTAGGGTTAGAGTCAGGGATAGGTTTAGGGTTAGGGTTAGGGTTAGGGTTAGATTTAGGGTCAGGTTTAGGTTTATTGTTAGATTTAGGGTTTAGGGTTTAAGGTTTATGGTTTAGGATTGTTTAAGGTTTAGGGTGGATTAGGTTTAGGGTTTAGAGTTTAGTGTTATGGTTACGGTTAGTGTTAGGGTTAGGGTTAGGTTTAGGGTTAGGCTTAGGGTTAGGGTTAGGGTAATGGTTAGGGTTAGGGTTAGGGTTAGGGTAAGGGTTAGGGGTTAGTGTTAGGGTTAGGGTTAGGGTTAGGGATAGGTTAGGGTTAGGGTTATTATTACGGGGTTAGGTTTAAGTTTAGGATTATTGTTAGGGTTAGAATTAGAAATAGGGTTAGTGTTAGGATTAGGGTCAGGGTTAGGTTTAGGGTTAGGGTTATGGTTAGGGTTAGGGTTAGGGTCAGGGAGGATTTAGGGTTAGGGTTAGGGTTAGGGTTAAATTTAGGGTTAGGTTTAGGTTTATTGTTAGATTTAGGATTTAGGGTCTAAGGTTTATGGTTTAGGATTGTTTAAGGTTTAGGGTGGATTAGGTTTAGGGTTTAGAGTTTAGTGTTATGGTTACAGTTAGGGTTAGGGTTAGGGTTAGGATTAGGGTTAAGGTTAGGGTTAGGGTTAGGTTTAGGGTTAGGGTTAAGGTTAGGGTTAGGGTTAGGGTTAGGGTTAGGGTTAGGGTTAGGGTTAGGATTAGGGTTAGAGTTAGGGTTAGGGTAAGGGTTAGGGGTTAGGGTTAGGGTTATGGTTATTGTTAGTTTTAGAGTTTAGTGTTTAGTGTTTAGGGTTTAAGGTTTAGGGTTTAGGATTGTTTAAGATTTAGGGTGGTTTAGGTTAAGGGTTTAGGGTTTAGATTTTAGGATTGTTTAAGGTTTAGGGTTGTTTAGGGTATAGTGTTTAGGGTTAAAAGTTTAGGGTTGTTTAGGATTTAGTGTTTAGGGTTTAGGATTGTTTAAGGTTTAGTGTTTAAGGTTTAGGTTTTAGGGTTGTTTTGGGTTTAGTGTTTAGTGTTGTTTAGGGTATAGTGTTAATGGTTTAGGGTTTAGGGTTATTTAGGGTTTAGTGTTTAAGGTTTAGGGTATAGGGTTGTTTAGGGTTTAGTGTTTAGGGTTGTTTATGGTTTAGTGATTAGGGTTGTTTAGGGTTGTTTAGAGGTTAGTGTTTAGGGTTATTCAGGGTTTATGATTTAGGGTTGTTCAGGGTTTAGGATTTATGGTTGTTCAGGGTTTAGGATTTAGGGATTAATGTTAAGGGGTTAGGGTTAGGGTTAGGGTTAGGGTTAGGGTAAGGGTTAGGGTTAGGGTTAGGGTTAGGGTTAAGTTTAAAGTTAGAGTTAGGGTTAGGGTTATGGTTAGTGTTAGGATTAGGGTTAGGGTTAGGATCAGGGTTAGGTTTAGGGTTAGGGTTAGGGTTAGGGTTAGATTTAGGGTCAGGTTTAGGTTTATTGTTAGATTTAGGGTTTAGGGTTTAAGGTTTATGGTTTAGGATTGTTTAAGGTTTAGGGTGGATTAGGTTTAGGGTTTAGAGTTTAGTGTTATGGTTACGGTTAGTGTTAGGGTTAGGGTTAGGGTTATGGTTAGGGTTAGGGTTAGGGTAATGGTTAGGGTTAGGGTTAGGGTTAGGGTTAGGGTAAGGGTTATGGGTTAGTGTTAGGGTTAGGGTTAGGGTTAGGGTTAGGTTTACTTTAGGGTTAGGGTTTGGGTTAGGGTTAGGGTTAGGGTTAGGGGTTAGGGTTAGTGTTAGTGTTAGGGTTATTATTAGGGGGTTAGGTTTAAGTTTAGGATTAGTGTTAGGGTTAGAATTAGAAATAGGGTTAGTGATAGGATTAGGGTCAGGGTTAGGTTTAGGGTTAGGGTTAGGGTTAGGGTTAGGGTTAGGGTCAGGGAGGGTTTAGGGTTAGGGTTAGGGTAAGGGTTAGATTTAGGGTTAGGTTTAGGTTTATTGTTAGATTTAGGATTTAGTGTCTAAGGTTTATGGTTTAGGATTGTTTAAGGTTTAGGGTGGATTAGGTTTAGGGTTTAGAGTTTAGTGTTATGGTTACGGTTAGGGTTAGGGTTAGGGTAAGGATTAGGATTAGGGTTAAGGTTAGGGTTATAATTAGGTTTAGGGTTAGGGTTTGGGTTAGGGTTAGGGTTAGGGTTAGGGTTAGGGTTAGGGTTAGGATTAGGGTTAGGGTTAGGGTTAGGGTAAGGGTTAGGGGTTAGGGTTAGGTTTATGGTTATTGTTAGGTTTAGGGTTTAGGGTTTAGTGTTTAGGGTTTAAGGTTTAGGGTTTAGGTTTGTTTAAGCTTTAGAGTGGTTTAGGTTAAGGGTTTAGGGTTTAGAGTTTATGATTGTTTAAGGTTTAGGGTTGTTTAGGGTATAGTGTTTAGGGTTAAAAGTTTAGGGTTGTTTAGGGTTTAGTGTTTAGGGTTTAGGGTTGTTTAAGGTTTAGTGTTTAAGGTTTAGGTTTTAGGGTTGTTTTGGGTTTAGTGTTTAGTGTTGTTTAGGGTATAGTGTTAATGGTTTAGGGTTTAGGGTTATTTAGGGTTTAGTGTTTAAGGTTTAGGGTATTGGTTTGTTTAGGGTTTAGTGTTTAGGGTTGTTTATGGTTTAGTGATTAGAGTTGTTTAGGGTTGTTTAGAGGTTAGTGTTTAGGGTTATTCAGGGTTTATGATTTAGGGTTGTTCAGGGTTTAGGATTTATGGTTGTTCAGGGTTTAGGATTTAGGGATTAATGTTAAGTGGTTAGGGTTAGGGTTAGGGTTAGGGTTAGCATTAGGGTTAGAGTTAGGGTTAGAGTTAGGGTTATGGGGTTATGTTAGGCTTAATGTTAGGGTTAGGGTTATGGGGTTAAGGTTAGGGTTGGGGTTAGGGTTAGGTTTAGGTTTAGGGTTAGGGTTAGGGTTATTGTTATTCTTAGATTTATGGTTTAAAATTTAGGGTTTATGGTTTAAGGTTTAGGGTTTAGGATTGTGTAAGTTTTAGGGTGGTTTAGGTTTAGGGTATAGGGTTTAGTGTTTAAGATTGTTTAATGTTTAGGGTTGTTTAGGTTTTAGCGTTTAGAGTTGTTTAGGGTTTTTTAGGGTTGTTTATGATTTAGTGTTTAGGGTTGTTCAGGATTTATGATTTAGGATATTTTAAGGTTTAGGGTTTAAGGTTGTATAGTGTTTTAGGGTTTAGGGTATAATGTTTAGGGTTAAGGGTTTAGGGTTGTTTAGGGTATAGTGTTAATGGTTTTAGGGTTTAGGCTTGTTTAGGGTTTAGTGTTTAGGGTTTAGGGTTTAGGGTTTTTTAGCGTTTAGTGTTTATAGTTTAGGGTTTAGGGTGCTTTTGGAATTAGTGTTTAGGGTTTGTCGGGGTTTAGGGTTTAGGATTTAGGGTGTTAGGGTTAGTGTTAGGGTTAGGTTTAGGGTTAAGGTGAGGGTTAGGGTGAGGGTTAAGGTTAGGGTTAGGGTTAAGGTTAGTGTTAGTGTTAGGGTAAGGGTTAGGGTTAGGGATAGGGTTAGGGTTAGGGTTAGTGTTAAGGTTAGGGTTAGGGTTAGGGTTAGTTTTAGGGGTTAGTGTTAGGGTCAGTGTTAGGGGTTAGGGGTTAGTGTTAGGGTTAGGGTTAGGGTTAGGGTTAGGGTTAGGTTTAGTGTTAGGGTTATTATTAGGGGTTTAGGTTTTAGTTCAGGATTAGTGTTAGGGTTAGAATTAGAAATAGGATTAGTGTTAGGATTAGGGTCAGGGTTAGGTTTAGGGATATGGTTAGGGTTAGGGTTAAGGGTAGAGTTAGGGTTAGGGTTAGATTTAAAGTTTAGGGTTTAGTGTTAGGATTAGGGATAGTGTGAGGTTTAGGGTTAGGTTTAGGGTTAGGATTAGGGTTAGTGTTTGGTTTATGATTAGTGTTATTATTAGGGTTCGGGTTAGGGTCAGGGAGGGTTTAGGGTTAGGGTTAGGGTTAGGGTTAGATTTAGGGTTAGGTTTAGGTTTATTGTTAGATTTAGGATTTAGGGTCTAAGGTTTATGGTTTAGGATTGTTTAAGGTTTAGGGTGGATTAGGTTTAGGGTTTAGAGTTTAGTGTTATGGTTATGGGTAGGGTTAGTGTTGGGGTTAGGGTTAGGATTAGGGTTAAGGTTAGGGTTAGGATTAGGTTTAGGGTTAGGGTTAGGGTTAGGGTTAGGGTTAGGGTTAGGGTTAGGATTAGGGTTAGGTTTAGGGTAAGGGTTAGGGGTTAGGGTTAGGGTTATGTTTATTGTTAGGTTTAGGGTTTAGGGTTTATTGTTTAGGGTTTAAGGTTTAGGGTTTAGGATTATTTAAGATTTAGGGTGGTTTAGGTTAAGGGTTTAGGGTTTAGAGTTTAGGATTGTTTAAGGTTTAGGGTTGTTTAGGGTATAGTGTTTCGGATTAAAAGTTTAGGGTTGTTTAGGGTTTAGTGTTTAGGGTTTAGGGTTGTTTAAGGTTTAGTGTTTAAGGTTTAGGTTTTAGGGTTGTTTTGGGTTTAGTGTTTAGTGTTGTTTAGGGTATAGTGTTAATGGTTTAGGGTTTAGGGTTATTTAGGGTTTAGTGTTTAAGGTTTAGGGTATAGGGTTGTTTAGGGTTTAGTGTTTAGGGTTGTTTATGGTTTAGTGATTAGGGTTGTTTAGGGTTTTTAGAGGTTAGTGTTTAGGGTTATTCAGGGTTTATGATTTAGGGTTGTTCAGGGTTTAGGATTTATGGTTGTTCAGGGTTTAGGATTTAGGGATTAAGGTTAAGGGGTTAGGGTTAGGGTTAGGGTTAGGGTTAGGGTAAGGGTTATTGTTAGGGTTAGGGTTAGGGTTAAGGTTAGGGTTAGGGTTAGGGTTAGGGTTATGGTTAGTGTTAGGATTAGGGTTAGGGTTAGGGTCAGGGTTAGGTTTAGGGTTAGGGTTAGGGTTAGGGTTAGATTTAGGGTCAGGTTTAGGTTTATTGTTAGATTTAGGGTTTAGGGTTTAAAATTTATGGTTTAGGATTGTTTAAGGTTTACGGTGGATTAGGTTTAGGGTTTAGAGTTTAGTGTTATTTTTACGGTTAGTGTTAGGGTTAGGGTTAGGGTTAGGGTTAGGGTTAGGGTTAGGGTTAAGGTAAGGGTTAGGGTTAGGGTTAGGGTTAGGGTTAGGGTAAGGGTTAGGGGTTAGTGTTAGGGTTAGGGTTAGGGTTAGGATTAGGGTTAGGGTTAGGTTAGGGTTAGGGTTAGGGTTAGGGTTAGGGTTAGGGTTAGGGTTAGGGTTAGGGGTTAAGGTTAGTGTTAAGGTTAGGGTTATTATTAGGGTGTTAGGTTTTAGTTTAAGATTAGTGTTAGGGTTAGAATTAGAAATAGGGTTAGTGTTAGGATTAGGGTCAGGGTTAGGTTTAGGGTTAGGGTTAGGGTTAGGGTTAGGGTTAGGGTCAGGGAGGGTTTAGGGTTAGGGTTAGGGTTAGGGTTAGATTTAGGGTTAGGTTTAGGTTTATTGTTAAATTTAGGATTTAGGGTCTAAGGTTTATGGTTTAGGATTGTTTAAGGTTTAGGGTGGATTAGGTTTAGGGTTTAGAGTTTAGTGTTATGCTTACGGTTAGGGTTAGGGTTAGGGTTAGGGTTAGGATTTGGGTTAAGGTTAGGGTTATAATTAGGTTTAGGGTTAGGGTTTGGGTTAGGGTTAGGGTTAGGGTTAGGGTTAGGATTAGGGTTAGGGTTAGGGTTAGGGTAAGGGTTAGGGGTTAGGGTTAAGGTTATGGTTATTGTTAGGTTTAGGGTTTAGGGTTTAGTGTTTAGGGTTTCAGGTTTATGGTTTAGGATTGTTTAAGATTTAGGGTGGTTTAGGTTAAGGGTTTAGGGTTTAGAGTTTAGGATTGTTTAAGGTTTAGGGTTGTTTAGGGTATAGGGTTTAGGGTTAAAAGTTTAGGGTTGTTTAGGGTTTAGTGTTTAGGGTTTAGTGTTTTTTAAGGTTTAGTGTTTAAGGCTTAGGTTTTAGGGTTGTTTTGGGTTTAGTGTTTAGTGTTGTTTAGGGTATAGTGTTAATGGTTTAGGGTTTAGGGTTATTTAGGGTTTAGTTTTTAAGTTTTAGGGTATAGGTTTGTTTAGGGTTTAGTGTTTAGGGTTGTTTATGGTTTAGTGATTAGGGTTGTTTAGGGTTGTTTAGAGGTTAGTGTTTAGGGTTATTCAGGGTTTATGATTTAGGGTTGTTCAGGGTTTAGGATTTATGGTTGTTCAGGGTTTAGGATTTAGGGATTAATGTTAAGTGGTTAGGGTTAGGGTTAGGGTTAGGGTTAGGGTTAGCATTAGGGTTAGAGTTAGGGTTAGAGTTAGGGTTATGGGGTTATGTTAGGCTTAAGGTTAGGGTTAGGGT
>NW_027667470.1:487500-492500 GCF_963924665.1 Micromys minutus | reverse complement strand
AGGGTTAGGTTTAGGGTTAGGGTTTGGGTTAGGTTTAGGGTTTGGTTTAGGGTTAGGGTTATGGTTAGGGTTAAGGTTGGGGTTAGGGTTAGGGTTAGGGTTATGGTTAGTGTTAGGATTAGGGTTAGGGTTAAGGTCAGGGTTAGGTTTAGGGTTAGGGTTAGGGTTAGGGATAGATTTAGGGTTAGGTTTAGGTTTATTGTTAGATTTTGGGTTTAGGGTTTAAGGTTTATGGTTTAGGATTTTTTAAGGTTTAGGGTGGATTAGGTTTAGGGTTTAGAGTTTAGTGTTATGGTTAAGGTTAAGGTTAGGGTTAGGGTTAGGGTTAGGGTTAGGGTTAGGGTTAGGGTTAGGGTTAGTGTTACGGTTAGGGTTAGGGTTAGGGTTACGGTTAGGGTTAGGGTTAGGGTTAGGGTAAGGGTTATGATTATGTTTATTGTTAGGTTTAGGGTTAGGGTTAGGGTTAAGGTTAGGTTTAGGGTTAGGGTTAGGTTTATGGTTAGGCTTAAGGTTAGGGTTAGGTTTAGGGTTAGGGTTACGGTTATGGTTAGGTTTAAGATTAGGGTTAGGGTTAGGGTTAGGGTTAGGTTTATTGTTAGGTTTAGGGTTTAGTGTTTAGGGTCTAAGGTTTTGGGTTTAGGATTGTTTAAGGTTTAGGGTAGATTAGGTTTAGGGTTTAGAGTTTAGTGTTAAGGTTAGGGTTAGGTTTAGGGTTTAGGGTTTAGTGTTCGGATTAGGGTTAGGGTTAGGGTTAGGTTTAGGGTTACGTTTAGGGTCATGGATATTGTTAGGTTTAGAGTTTAGGGTTTAGGGTAACGGTTTAGGTTTTAGGATTGTTTAGGTTTAGGGTGGATTATTTTTAGGGTTTAGAGTTTTGTGTTTTGGATATCGTTAGGGTTAGGTTTAGGGTTTAGGGATTACTGTTAGGGTTAGTTTTAGGGTTAGGGTTAAGGTTAGTGTTAGGTTTAGGGTTAGGTTTAGGGTTAGGTTTAGGTTTATTGTTAGGATTAGGGTTAGAGTTAGGATTAGGGTTAGGGTTAGGGTTAGGGTTAGGGTCAGGTTTAGGGTTAAGGTTAGGGTTAGGACTACATTTAGTGTTAGTGTAAGGTTTAGGGTTAGGGTTAGTGTTTTACGTTAGGTTTAGTGTTAGGGTTACGTTTAGGGTTAGGGTTAGGGTTAGGATTAGGGTTAGGGTTATGGTAATTGTTAGGTTTAGGGTTTAAGGTTTAGGGTTTAGGATTGTTTAAGGTTTATCGTAACTTAAATTTAGGGTTTACTATTTAGTGTTAGGGTTATGGTTAGTGTTAGGGTTAGGGTTAGGGTTAGGTTTAGGGTTCAGGGTTTATGGTTTAGGATTGTTTAAGGTTTAGGGTAGATTAGGCTTAGGATTTAAAGTTTAGTTTTAGGGTTAGGGTTAGGTTTAGGGTTTAGGGTTTAGTGTTAGGATTAGGGTTAGGGTTAAAGTTAGGGTTAGGGTAAGGGTTAGGATTAGATTTAGGGTTAGGGTTAGGGTTAGGGTTAGGGTTAGGGTTAGGGTTAGGGTTAGGATTAGGGTTAGGGTTAGGGTTAGGGTAAGGGTTAGGGGTTAGGGTTAGGGTTATGGTTATTGTTAGGTTTAGGGTTTAGGGTTTAGTGTTTAGGGTTTAAGGTTTAGGGTTTAGGATTGTTTAAGATTTAGGGTGGTTTAGGTTAAGGGTTTAGGGTTTAGACTTTAGGATTGTTTAAGGTTTAGGGTTGTTTAGGGTATAGTGTTTAGGGTTAAAAGTTTAGGGTTGTTTAGGCTTTAGTGTTTAGGGTTTAGGGTTGTTTAAGTTTTAGTGTTTAAGGTTTAGGTTTTAGGGTTGTTTTGGGTTAATGTTTAGTGTTGTTTAGGGTATAGTGTTAATGGTTTAGGGTTTAGGGTTATTTAGGGTTTAGTGTTTAAGGTTTAGGGTATAGGGTTGTTTAGGGTTCAGTGTTTAGGGTTGTTTATGGTTTAGTGATTAGGGTTGTTTAGGGTTGTTTAGAGGTTAGTGTTTAGGGTTATTAAGGGTTTATGATTTAGGGTTGTTCAGGGTTTAGGATTTATGGTTGTTCAGGGTTTAGGATTTAGGGATTAAGGTTAAGGGGTTAGGGTTAGGGTTAAGGTTAGGGTTAGGGTTAAGGTTAGGGTTAGGGTTAAGGTTATTGTTAAGGTTAGGGTTAGGGTTAGTGTTAGTGTTATGGTTAGTGTTAGGATTAGGGTTAGGGTTAGACTCAGGGTTAGGTTTAGGGTTAGGGTTAGGGTTAGGGTTAGATTTAGGGTCAGGTTTAGGTTTATTGTTAGATTTAGGGTTTAGGGTTTAAGGTTTATGGTTTAGGATTGTTTAAGGTTTGGGGTGGATTAGGTTTAGGGTTTAGAGTTTAGTGTTATGGTTACGGTTAGTGTTAGTGTTAGGGTTAGGGTTAGGGTAATGGTTAGGGTTAGGGTTAGGGTTAGGGTTAGGGTAAGGGTTAGGGGTTAGTGTTAGGGTTAGGGTTAGGGTTAGGGTTAGGGTTAGGGTTAGGGTTAGGGTTAAGGTTAGGGTTTAGGGTTAGTGTTAGGGGTAGGTTTATTATTAGAGGGTTAGGTTTAAGTTTAAAATTAGTGTTAGGGTTAGAATTAGAAATAGGGTTAGTGTTAGGATTAGGGTCATGGTTAGGTTTAGGGTTAGGGTTAGGGTTAGGGTTAGGGTCAGGGAGGGTTTAGGGTTAGGGTTAGGGTTAGGGTTAGATTTAGGGTTAGGTTTAGGTTTATTGTTAGATTTAGGATTTAGGGTCTAAGGTTTATGGTTTAGGATTGTTTAAGGTTTAGGGTGGATTAGGTTTAGGGTTTAGAGTTTAGTGTTATGGTTACGGTTAGTGTTAGGGTTAGGGTTAGGGTTAGTGTCAGGGTTAGGATTAGGGTAATGGTTAGGGTTAGGGTTAGGGTTAGGGTTAAGGTAAGGGTTAGGGGTTAGTGTTAGGGTTAGGGTTAGGGTTAGGGTTAGGGTTAAGGTTAGGGGTTAGGGTTGGTGTTAGGGTTAGGGTTATTATTAGGGGGTTAGGTTTAAGTTTAGGATTAGTGTTAGGGTTAGAATTAGAAATAGGTTTAGTGTTAGGATTAGGGTCAGGGTTAGGTTTAGGGTTAGGGTTAGGGTTAGGGTTAGGGTCAGGGAGGGTTTAGGGTTAGGGTTAGGGTCAGGGTTAGATTTAGGGTTAGGTTTAGGTTTATTGTTAGATTTAGGATTTAGGGTCTAAGGTTTATGGTTTAGGATTGTTTAAGGTTTAGGGTGGATTAGGTTTAGGGTTTAGAGTTTAGTGTTATGGTTACGGTTAGGGTTAGGGTTAGGGTTAGGGTTAGGATTAGGGTTAAGGTTAGGGTTAGGATTAGGTTTAGAGTTAGGGTTAGGGTTAGGGTTAGGGTTAGGGTTAGGGTTAGGGTTAGGGTTAGGATTAGGGTTAGGGTTGGGGTTAGGGTAAGGGTTAGGGGTGAGGGTTAGGGTTATGGTTATTGTTAGGTTTAGGGTTTAGGATTTAGTGTTTAGGGTTTAAGGTTTAGGGTTTAGGATTGTTTAAGATTTAGGGTGGTTTAGGTTAAGGGTTTAGGGTTTAGACTTTAGGATTGTTTAAGGTTTAGGGTTGTTTAGGGTATAGTGTTGAAGGTTAAAAATTTAGGGTTGTTTAGGCTTTAGTGTTTAGGGTTTAGGGTTGTTTAAGTTTTAGTGTTTAAGGTTTAGGTTTTAGGGTTGTTTTGGGTTAATGTTTAGTTTTGTTTAGGGTATAGTGTTAATGGTTTAGGGTTTAGGGTTATTTAGGGTTTAGTGTTTAAGTTTTAGGGTATAGGGTTGTTTAGGGTTTAGTGTTTAGGGTTTTTTATGGTTTAGTGATTAGGGTTGTTTAGGGTTGTGTAGAGGTTAGTGTTTAGGGTTATTCAGGGTTTATGATTTAGGGTTGTTCAGGGTTTAGGATTTATGGTTGTTCAGGGTTTAGGATTTAGGGATTAAGGTTAAGGGTTTAGGGTTAGGGTTAGGGTTAGGTTTAGGGTTAGGGTTAGGGTTAGGGTTAGGGTTAGGGTTAAGATTAGGGTTAGGGTTAGGGTTAGGGTTATGGTTAGTGTTAGGATTAGGGTTAGGTTTAGGGTCAGGGTTAGGTTTAGGGTTAGGGTTAGGGTTAGGGTTAGATTTAGGGTCAGGTTTAGGTTTATTGTTAGATTTAGGGTTTAGGGTTTAAGGTTTATGGTTTAGGATTGTTTAAGGTTTAGGGTGGATTAGGTTTAGGGTTTAGAGTTTAGTGTTATGGTTACGGTTAGTGTTAGGGTTAGGGATGGGGTTAGGGTCAGGGTTAGGGTTAGGGTAATGGTTAGGGTTAGTGTTAGGGTTAGGGTTAGGGTAAGGGTTAGGGGTTAGTGTTAGAATTAGGGTTAGGGTTAGGGTTAAGGTTAGGGGTTACGGTTAGTGTTATGGTGAGGGTTATTATTAGGGGGTTAGGTTTAAGTTTAGGTTTAGTGTTAGGGTTAGAATTAAAAATAGGTTTAGTGTTAGGATTAGGGTCAGGGTTAGGTTTAGGGTTAGGGTTAGGGTTAGGGTTAGGGTTAGGGTCAGGGAGGGTTTAGGGTTAGGGTTAGGGTCAGGGTTAGATTTAGGGTTAGGTTTAGGTTTATTGTTAGATTTAGGATTTAGGGTCTAAGGTTTATGGTTTAGGATTGTTTAAGGTTAAGGGTGGATTAGGTTTAGGGTTTAGAGTTTAGTGTTATGGTTACGGTTAGGGTTAGGGTTAGGGTTAGGGTTAGGATTAGGGTTAAGGTTAGGGTTAGGATTAGGTTTAGAGTTAGGGTTAGGGTTAGGGTTAGGGTTAGGGTTAGGGTTAGGGTTAGGGTTAGGGTTAGGGTTAGGATTAGGGTTAGGGTTAGGGTTAGGGTAAGGGTTAGGGGTTAGAGTTAGGGTTATGGTTATTGTTAGGTTTAGGGTTTAGGGTTTAGTGTTTAGGGTTTAAGGTTTAGGGTTTAGGATTGTTTAAGATTT